>NW_026623239.1:5287874-5336822 GCF_030028575.1 Malurus melanocephalus | reverse complement strand
ATAAATCAGAGGTGTTCACAGCCACGAAGCCTCATCAGTAAGTCTTAAACATAGAATTGTATCATGACATGCTCTTACTTAAAAAATATAATCTGGAATCGCTATCAAGATCAAAATTATTATTTGGACCAGCAAGAACTTTCAAGATCAAAGGAGACAGGAAAACATCAGACTTGGAGGAAACCTGAACTGGTAATATTCTTTTTGATGTCTAAAAATTAGGGATCTGGGGACAGCTGGACTTCAGACSCATCCAAAGCAAATACTTCACCCTTCTCTTGAAATTAATGTGGAGGTAGGATTTTTCATTCTTTTAAGAACTTTCATCAAGGATGTAAACACACTTCTCATGGTGTCCCTGCATTCCTTATAAATAGAGTGCTCTTCGCCATACATGAATAGCTAGGGTTTTTTTGCCTATTACTATTACCTGTGGCTCAGGTWCTTTGAAGACTCAATTGACTCTTTAATTATTACTCATAAAACTTTCATAGAAAAGTGTTTCCCMGTGGTTGAAGCTGACATATAATGCTCAGTTCTGATCATAAGTACCACTGCACATTGCATTGGGAAAATGCTAAACGGGATTTTGCCTCTCGGCTACAGATGTGTTGTGTAGTCCTTTTCTAGTCACTTTGGTCTTCTGAGTGTCACAGCAATCTAGACCAGAAAGTTGCTATAACAGCATCAGCAACACTTTTTCTAGGTATTGTTTTAGACTCTCAAACTTGTGTTAGTGCAAACACAAAACAAGTAAGTCTTCGAAGATTTCTTAGTGTGTTTGATACAATTATGACTATAGAATAAAGCTTGTTTGCAAATATGATTCCCATGCTTGTATAGGAACATAAAAAAATATTTTATACATGCCCATTAGTGTATATGTACAGATATCAACCTATTTATTTATGTAGCTACATACATGCAACAAGTGCCACTAAACTGGAGATTCAACTAACTGTATAATACATCAGAAATTAAAGCAAATAGAATACAACTCTGTGTTGTTCTCTTTCCCTTTCAAAACAGGCCTCATGAAGGCAATACTTAACTGATTAATGGTGTTTTGTCCTTGTTGCCAGTTTTAACCTACAGCATTGTCTTTAGTAGTGTACCAAGACCAGAAAGATATTGACAGATGCATTGTGACAATCCCAGTGCAAATCATATTACAGCCATGCTAATGTTAATTTTGCCAAAGCAAAGCTAATGCTGCTAAATAATAGCTAAGCAAAACTATTATAGCACATTATTAGCAGGTATGGAGGGCTCCTATGGCTCGTTTAAAACAATGTAAAGCTGCAGAGCTGTTCTCTCTATCAGAACCATTTTCTCTGGTTTGTGATTTGTGACACCAGCAAACAAAACAACCTTGGCACCAGCAGCAGTTCGGGATCAATGTGGGTGTTAATGACATTGTGAGTAGATAAATACAAGGGCAGGAATCCAAATCCCACAACAGCCCTCTTGCAGTTAATGCCAACTCTAAAAATGGCATATTCTTGGAGCGAGTCCAGGAGCCATGGTCACAGGATGAACTTTCCCTGACTTTGCGATACATTAACATCCAGCACACCCTGGCATCCACAACCCTTGCTTATGAATCGCTCAGAGGCCCCTACACATATTTTCCAAATAAGTGTCAGCAAACTTGTTCTGTACTAAACTGTACAATTGCTTGACACTTTGTCAGGCAGTTACCATGGGTTGTATCAACACATGAGAATGTGTATTTTATAATTTGGTTGGAATAGATTTTTGACCCATGCATCAATGAGCAGGTTGCAGACTGAGTAATATTTGCTTTCTGAAAGGCAGTATGATATTGCAAGGTCAGTTTACTGTCATTTTTTCCTTAATTAAAAAARAAAAAAAAAAACCAAACAAAAACAAAAAGAAAAAGAAAAAGAAAATAACCAAAACAAAAAACCCAAAACAACTTAAAGGGAATTTAACATATTTTGACAAGGTCACCCACAAATTTCCATTAGTGTTGTGTTTGTCTAAGCTCCTCCTCATTGGTATGCATGGGCCATGTAGTCATTCACTGATGTCTCACTTCTGGGTTGAAAATAAGGCAAATTGGACTTCTCCAAGGTCTTTCACAGATAGACTGCATCTAGCTATTGCCATATTGATTAAACATTTGGATAGTTAATCAACACAGCTAAGCCCTTTTAATCTGCCATGTGCTGTATAAAGATTTTATTTTAAAAAAGGGAGCCATGAGGATGCAATTTTTATTTTTTAATTCAGCATAAAAATATACCTTAGTAGAAAATAGGGACACAGAAAATACTGKAAAATTAGACTCGGTCCCTTGATTTAAATACTAGATCACAATACAGCCTTGAGGTGTTGGGTGATGGTTATGTTATGCTAACTCCACCACGTTTTGCTTGGGGCAATGATGAGCTACAATTCACTGAAGAAGGCCGTTTTCAATTTTTTTTTCATGCAGTGGAGACAAGCAGTGTTAAATTCCCAGTTCATCAGTTGTTGACTTTCTATTCAGATTCTCAGTTCTACCATATGAGTGAGATAGGATAGTTTTGAGTGGAGGGGAGAGACCTGTTTGTAGAATTCATGAAATCATATAGAACTGCTTTGTTATTTACATTAGTTCTTGTAGGGATGCCACTGAAAGAAGCACGAGACAAACACCAAACACTTGGAATGTTGCTCTAGTTATTTCACTGCTATCTCTACTGCACAGCCTTCACCTTCACCACGTGCTTCACTGCATGATTGTCAAAGTCACACAATCAGGGAGGTGCTGTTCTCCATTTCAGTAATTTCTCAGAACTGCATAGGCTGCAAAGGGTTTGGAGGATTTACTCCAGATGGAGATAAGACAAAAGGGGTTTTTGGTACATGGGAGAATCTGCAAGGCRTTCCCCAATGTTTGTTACTGTCTCTGCAAGTCGAGAATGTGCAGAGGCTCTCAGCAAGGAACCAGCCTTGCTCAAAGGGGGGGCCATGGATCCCTTTCCTACCTGTGTGGTTCACAGCATCACATCTGTGAACCCTGGATTAAGGATTTGTTGCAACTGTAAAAAGACAACTCCTATTTATCATTAACCTCCACTTCAAAAGACCTAATGACTGCAAATACACTCTGCTCCAGGAAGACATTCAGGGGATTCATTTCTTTTCACTCATGAAGGCTTCCTTTAGTTTAAATACACAGGATGCAGCAACAGAGCCTCGGCAAACTGACATGACTAAAAGGGAGGCAAATGGAGTTGGAGAACAGAGCAAAATTCCAAAATAAATAAGTAAAAGTATTACTACTTTTGTAGTGTATTTTTTTTAACTGATAAACTGAACAAAAAGTTTCACATATAATATATTAAGAACTGTGGATTCTGCAAAGTGTCTTGTAATGCACTAGTTCAATTAGTGCACTAATAATTTGCATAGAAAGGTGCTTGGGAAAGATGGAGTAAGAAAATAGCTGTTTCATTTCTGTGGCTATATCAGTATTGTTTGTGGAATGTAACTACATTGTCTAGGCAAATTAAACCCAAATCGTCTTGGGTTGTAATTTTCTCTCCTTAGAGTAGTGGTGGCCATGCATCTGTTCAGCACTTCTCTCTTCCATTATTCCCATAGTAATGAAGTTAACTGAAAAACCATGACAATTATTTATAGCACCCACAGATAAAATTGAAAGCAAATTAGTAATTATGCTTTGTAAATTATAATTACAGTTGTAATTGGTGAAAATGAATGTGCAATAAAAATCTGAAAGGATGTGTAAACAGAAAGTGAGTTTTACTTCTGAATCAATAGCTGATGATGCATTCATAATTCCCTTTCCCTTTTTTCTTCTAGTTATACATAGCAAAGAATCCTCTAATATTAGTAAAATATAAATAATGCAAATACCTTTTTTTAACTTGGAACCTTTGTTATAATTRGGTTAAGAGAAAATACATCACCAATATTTGTTTGCAATTTTAATGTTTGTCAACTGCAATTCCTCACTCAAAATAAAAGTTTAAGGCCCAGTAATCTTCATTGTCACAGGCAAATATAACCAGAAAACAAGAAAAAGTAATCACATTTTCATTCATGGTCTCTTGCTATTGATAAAGCAGTAATTCACCTGGAAACAGGTCCTGACTCTTCCCTCATCCAAAGATCCATCCAGTCTTTCTAAAACCAATCAGATTYGGAAAGTAACCACGCCCCAATGGCTCCATTTCGCAGTTCAAGTAATTAATGGGGGCAACCATAGGGCTTGGAGTAGACATGGACCATGCCATCAGCCACTGGAATAGAGCAACCTTTCTACTCGGCATGACCCTTCATGATTTTCCAGAGGCTTTTGGGGGCTCTGGGCCTCCTCAGCAAGGTGACATGTCCCAGTCAACCTGGCTAGCCACACCAATGGCCAAACAATGGCCAAGCAATCTGTGACAAAGCATTACTTTTCAGTTTTCAGTCCTCATATCTCACAACATCCATTACTTGTGTTGTGGAAACACCACATTAGAAATCGAAACTTGAGTGTGCTGGAGGAAGTGCACCTACACACAGAGAAGATCTATGGAATTACAAACTCATCACATGTCAAGAAAGAGTAAGGAAATTAATAAACAAAGAGACAATCACTAATTATCTTTGAGGAAAGAAGGGTAATATTTTTAGCACTATAAACATGGTCTCAGCCTAATAGCATGTGCAATAATATAATTTCTGTAGCTGATTTTTGGCAACTTGTTCCAAAGTTTTCCTTGTGAATAATTTATGTGTGTGAATGCACAGTCAACTAAACCCTGTGTGTGTGATTGCAAAATTGGCAAGGTACAAAAAATGAATCATTTAAATAACTTTTGTAAAAAAATCATCATTTTTATTGAGCACTAGTAAGCTATTTGTACGAATATATTTTAAATTGGTAAGTCATTGATTTCTATTTAATGCTCCTTGCCACCATCTATGTAGTAAAGGAATTTTATAAGGCTCTAGAAGTGAAAAGATTTATATAATAACCATTAAAGAAATATACAAATGTCAGTTTAGAGACTGGTATTCAAACATTTGTCTTTTGGTATTTTTCCCCCTAATATGAACTTCTATTAACTCAGCTAGTGATATTATTATCAGCTAGTGATATGAGAATGTTGCTCAACCTTTGAATATCTTCCGTTTTATCACTTTTAATGCATCTTTAATATTTAACATTCATCTTATTATAGACAGAGATCGTGAGATGCATGTGTGGTTTCCACACAGTTTTAAAGTTCAATGCACAGTCACAATTCTGAGGGGATATTTCACACATTTATGAAAAACAAGGCATTTTTGCAGTAAACTTACAAAGTGTGAAAGAATTCTTGTTTTATCTGCTTTACTTATCATGTTTATGAGTTATTTTGCCTGGAAGTAAATTGACAAGTTGTCAATGAACAATAGACATTGCTTCAGCTAGGCTTTTCACAGGTTCRGATGCCTTTGGGCAAAAGGGCTAAATCTGTAGTTTGCAATCTAGCATATGGAGTACTGAAAAAGGTGTCAATGGGGTGAGAGACATTTACTGAGAAATTCATATGGCTGCTGATCTCTAACCAATTCATTTGGTCTGGGGTTTATGAATTCATGTATAAGTGCTCTACCCTTGCAGTTAGATTTCAATTTACATATAATGACCCAATTCCTTTTACTCCTGCTATACTGCTGATCTGCTCAAAATAAATACTTTTATTTTCACCACAAGTAATGGCACCTGCATCTTTAATAATRAGGCTCTATTTAGAAGAGTCACATACAGAGTTTCTTCATATTATAGCTTTTTGTTACAAGAACTACACTATAATCCTCTAATTAACACAATCCTTGATATCTTTATTCCTACCCTCATTATAAGCGCACCCTCTTGAGGTGTCAAGCATGTTGTACACTTTRCAATAAGATTATTTTAAATTCTCATACAGTAGTAGGGGAAACATCATTCTCATTTCCTTTATGKGATGTTGTATTTGTCAAGAGAGCTTAATGCACAGGCATGGAAAAATATGGAGTCAAGAGATTATCCAGTTTCCATTTACTCTTTAAAATATTTGTCTGTGGTAAAACAAGGAAAGGGAGCTCAGGATTTCTCTCTTTTTGGCATGTGGAACTTATCTTGTCATTAATATCTGCCTTCTCTTTATCTTTCTGATTATTGAAGCTATTAAAGGGCAGAACACACAAAATGCACTGTTTAGCTGGCGAGAGATAAATTCACATTACTTCAAACATTTGCCACCCATGCATTCAACAACGTATTTTTAAAATAAGCTGCAAAAAATGCTGAACTGTTTTGCTAGGAAGTATTTACACATTTATGTAGTTTAGGAGCATTATAGTTGGCAATTAACCTAAGAAATAATACTATGAGCAGTGAAAGTGATGATAACTGAACAAGAAAAGAGCACTAAATTAGACTGGTTATCACACTTAATTAAGGGACAACTGTGGTACTTGCCTGATGTCAGTATCTTACATCTGACAAAAAAAGGACAAGTAGCCTATTTTTGTTATTATCATGGCCAAAAGAAGTACAACTCAAAGAAGAGGGGATATGAATTATAAATATATCACATCATGTAATGCACCAGTCAACCTGAGGAAATTAATGAATGCATTATATTTTAATGACTTACAAACTTTTCAATTATTAATGATCATAAAGACTATTGTGGCTACTGTATTGGAATATTACTTAGATTTTAATTATCTGTATGCAGAAATGAAGCATGTTTTCCAAGATCCACAATTTGCATGCTACTTTTGACTCATAGAGAAACACAGAGGCTATGAGCAATTCTATTCTTAAATGAGTTATTTAAATACAAGAAAGTTTAAAAAATTATCACAAGAAAAATTCCAGAAAAGCTTTTGCTGGAGGTTGCCTATCTTGTGCGAGCTACAAAGACAATGTATTTTCAAATCTGTAATATTTGCAGAATACCAGGCTGCCTTTCAAGCAGTCTGTCTCTTCACTCTGCCTTTTCACTTCTGTGAAAATTGTACTGATCATAAAATGAAGCACTATATTTCTTCCAAAAAAGCTTGAATCACCCTCAGTCAAAGACAAGAAATCTGAAACCTCATTTTCAACATTTGGCTAGATTGAAAGAAAATGGTCATCCTTAAAGTAGGTGGATGTGTACAGTTGTTTCTGTGATTGCCCTCGTTGTTTCTGTGGGTTAAAAGCCGTATTTTCTCTTTCAAATTTTTTTGCCCTGCTGCAACAGTCCTGAATACACCTGCAAAGGAAACAAGGAACCAAACAAAAATGAAAAATAAGGAAAGTTCCTGACTTTAAAAGAGGAAAACACCAAATCTGTGAAGAGTAGAAGTCTGAGACAGTCAGGGAAATTACTTTTCATGCTGCCCAAGGTGTGAGCCATGACTGTGATCCTGCTTGCTCATGAAGGGATGAGAGAGAAAGAGGAAGTCTTAGAACCAAGCAAGGACCAGCTAAAGGAGGGAAGTCCCACTGGGGCGTCTGACTGCCAGAACTCAAGAGCCGGACCACAAGGGTTTTCCTGCCCCAACACCACAATTATCTCATGGGAAGACAACTTCTTCCCATACATTCCAGAGAATTTTCTCCTAAAATTGTCTCTAAACCCAGACACTGACATAAGTAAAACCTGGTGGGATGAGTCTTGTGACTGGAGTGCCCTACTGGATGAATCCAGCCCCCCCCCCCCCCCCCAGGAGGGACAGGCAGGGCAGAAACAGCTGGGGGATGGCATTGTGCATCATAGAAGGGTTAGAATGTGTGGAGCTCACAGGTGGCAGTGGCACAGCTGAGAGCCTCTGGAATCAAGGGGCACACAAATACTGAGGATATCACCATGGGAGTCTCCTACTGACCTCTTGCCAGGATGATGACACTGATAATTACTCCTTGAGGAGCTAAGGAGAGCTTCCAAGTCAACTGCCCTTGTCCTTATGGGGTACTTTGACTCACCAGAAATTAATTGGGAGTATCATACAGCTGGTACAACCCATGCCAGAAGATTCCTAAGAAACCTGGATGACAACTTTATGGAAAAGGTCCTAAGGAAGCTGACTCTGAAAGTGCCCTCCTTGATCCACAGCTTTTCAACAGAGAGAATCTCAAATGCCATGTGGAGATTGGCAGCTGTCTTGGCCACAGTGACCACGAGGTGATTGAGTTTAAAATCTCTGTTGAGAGGAGGAAAARTGMCASCAAAACCTCAASTCTGGAYGTGAGGAGAGCAGACTTCAGGCTGCTCAGGGAATTAGTAAGGTCCCCTGGGAAAATGTTTTTGCCGGTGCTGGGGTCCATCAGTGGTGGTCACTTTTTAAACATCACCTCCTAAGGGCACAGGAGCGGCAATTCCCAAATGCTGGAAGTCAAGGAGATGGGGCTGAAGGCTGGCTTGGCTGAACAGGAATTTTCTCTTGGAAATAAGGCAAAAAAGGAAGGTGTGTGCCCAGTGGAAGCAAGGTCAGGTGACCTGGARAGAATACAGAGATGCTGATGCAATTCTAGAGAGAAAATTTGCTTAGCCAAAGTTAGACTGGAGGTGAAGTCAGCCAGAACTGTGAGGGACAACAGAAAGAGGTTTTTCAAATATATTAATGGCACTGGTCCGTATAAAAAAATTATCAGCCCATTACAGGATGAGGATGGTCACCTCACAAACGGGGAGAGAGACAAAGGCAGAGATGTTTAATGCACTTTTTTTGTCTCCATCTTGAACACTGATGATGGACCAAGGAGGCCTCAGTGCCTCAGGTTGGCGATCTTGTTTGCAAGTATTCAATTCCCAGCTGACCTTGAAATTGTGTCATTTGCTGCACCACCTGGATCCCAATAAATCTATAGATCCTGATGGGATTAACCCAAGAATCCTCAGAGCTAGCTAATATCATAGCAAAACATCTGTAGATGACTATTTAGTGTTGTTGGCAACAGGAAGAGGTCCCAGATGACTGGAAACCAGTGAACATTGTCCCAGTTTCCAAGAGAGAGAGAAGGAAGACTCCAGAAACTACAGGCCAGTCAGTCTCACATCAGTGTCTGATGAAGTTATGGAGAAGATTATCCTGGGAAGTATTGAAAAATATCTGAAAAATGCAGTCATCAGTTACAGTCAACAGGGCTTCATGAGAGGAAAGTCCTGTTTATCAAAACTGATTTCCTTTTATGACAAGGTAATCCACCAAGTGATCAACAGAAACCAGTTGGTGTAATCTTTTTGGATTCCAGTAAAGCATTCAATAGTGTCTCTCATATTATCCTTCTGGACAAAATGTCCATCACAGAGCTGGATAAACACATCATGGGGTGGGTGAGCTACTGGTTCATGAGTCAGGCACAAAGGGTGATAGTGAATGGGGTGACATCAGACTGGTGATGTCACTGTGGGGTTCCACAGGGCTCCATCCCTGGCCCTGTGCTCATCAACAACTTCATAAATGACTTGGACACAGGACTGGAAGGGACACTGAGCAAGTTCACAGATGATACAAATGTGGGAGGAGCTGCTGACTCCCTCAAAGGCAGAAAGGCCCTGCAGAGTGATCCTGAAAAATCAGAGCACTGGGCAATCACCAACCATAKGGAGTTCAGCAAGGGCAAGGGCTGGATTCTGCACCTGGGATGGGAAAACCCTGGATGTGTGGACAGAGTTGGGAATGAGCGGCTGGAAAGCAGTGCCAGGAAAGGGACTGKGKGTCCTGGTCAGTGGAAAGCTGACCATGAGCCAGCAGTGTCCTGGCAGCCAGGAGGGCCAAGCGTGTCCTGAGGGACATCAGGCCCAGCATGGCCAGCGGGGCAAGGGAGGGGATTGTCCCGCTCTGCTCTGACCTGGGGCAGCCTCAGCTCCAGTGCTGGGGGCAGCTTTGGGCATTGCAATATATAAAAAACATTAATCTCCTAAGAGGAAGGCATCTTATAAAACCATTGCCAGGTGAAGAAAACAAAGAAGACGAAGATCCTTGAGGGTCCTTGAGCTGTGTCCATATGTCCATGAGGAATGGGTGAGGTCACTTAGTCTGTTAGCCTGGAAGAAAAAAGACTGAGCGGAGAACCTCATCGCAATTACAACTTTCTTGTGAGGGCAACTGAAGGGGCAGACACTGATCTCTCAGGTGTCCAGTGACAGGATCTGAGGGAATGGCCTGAAGTTCTGTCAGGGTTTAAGAAAAAGTTCACCCCTGAGGGTGATTTGAACAGTGCCCCCAAGGAAGTGGTCACAACACAAAGCCTGACAGATTTCAGGATGCATTTGAGCTAGTTGATACTCTTGAGTACAGGATGTGACTTTTGAAGATGATGCTGTGCACGGCTTGGAGCTGGACCCAATGATGCTTGTAGGTCTCTTCCAACTTAGCTTATTCTGTAGTTCTGTGACTTCTTTTTAAATAGACAATATTTTAAAATACTTAGGTCTTCTTTTTCCCTTATAAATCAAAACAGAAATGTCCCCTAAGCTGCAAGTATTGTCACTGTTGTCATACATTCAGTAAAAAAACCACAGGAAAAAAATCGCTGCCTGGCTGAAAACAGTATGTACCTACAGAGAAAAAAAATAAAATTAGCAAAGCAGTAATAATCTTTTTAAACTGAATTTTTGCAGATAAAATGGGAAATAGCTATACTTATGCTGTACTGTGCTCTGGCCACCTGTCTGCTTCATCCTTTTCCTGCATATCAACTGACAATTCAAACCCACCAGAAAGATCTGCCTTGTTTTCTTATGCCTTGACTAAGTTTCCCTTAATTATTTCTCCAGTTCTGTCTGCAATACTATTGCCCCACAAGTTTAAAGGTTAAACAAAACACCAACCTGTCAACGTAAGTGAAACCAACTGGTGAAGCACTATCAGAAAGCAATCAGTGCTAATAGGTACATAATGGCTAACAGTGAGCTGTTTGCACTGAGATACATCACCCAGACAGAGCACAGACCTCAATGAAATCACACTTTAAAAAAACACAGAATAACACCGCTTGCTTGTAACTGAAAGGAACAGTGCAGGCCTCTGAGTCCACAAACTGTTTTAAAAACAGCACATACTCCAGTTACTGAGCCTTTGCTATATCTCAAGTCCATCACAGGACTTTTCTCCCATTGTGTGCTTGACACACGAGTTTAAAAATACAAAAAAAAAAAAAAAAAGGTGTTGGAAAAATATCGTTGGGATAAAATGGCAAATGTCAAAAAATTTAAGGCATTTAACCTTTGTCTGCACTTTTCTAAAACAGTTTGAAGAAGCTGGAAAAGATGTTTTGTAATTTTATTCTCCTCTTCCTCTTCCTCTTCCTCTTCCTCTTCCTCTTCCTCTTCCTCTTCCTCTTCCTCTTCCTCTTCCTCTTCCTCTTCCTCTTCCTCTTCCTCTGAAAATAAATTGTGTTGCTCATTAGCAGTGCCTTTGAATCATGTGCAAAATAAAACTTTTAGCTGTAATTTTTTTTAACTTGTCACTCAAAGAGGTGTAAGAAGTGCTTGTAAAGATAAGTTTCCAGCACTCAAAGTCTGATCCTTCAAGATTTTGAGGCTTGTAAGGTATTCAGTATTCACAAAAGGCACGTAGTTTGTTCTATGGTAGGCCATATCACTTTGAACTTATTAAGACTGCATGTGATAATGCTGTCCCTGCACACATAACAGGCATTTCTTCATCCCAAACTGAACAGAGAAAAAACATAAGTTAATCTTTCCTTTTGCACTTTAGAGTTGCACTAACAAAAACATTACATTACAACAAAACCTTGGCCTTCTTCTAAGGGAGATATTTTTTGTATGAATCAACTATTTTCCAAGAAATTTAGAGTGTCTTTTACATAAAATAGAGACAATTCAGTTTTCACTTTGAGCTTTTAGAATGTTCTAATTAAGAAACTCTAATTTCTTATTCCTTGTTTACTTCATTAAGTGTTTTTCTTCAAATCTTATTGATTTCACTGAATGCTGCTGTGTTTTCTTCCAGATAGACAGAAGCAAAAAATCTCAAGTTATCTTCCCTTTAATTAAACAATTAAAATTTGAGTAATTCTCACTAAACTTTTCTGAAGACTTCTAATATTTTCTGATCTCCTGCATGAATATTTTCTCAGTGTTATCCTTTTTTTTGAGACTATATATGACACTCCTAATGGTACTGAATCACTGATGTGTGGAATAGTTTGTGGTGGTGAGAATTAAATAGTTATTTGTAAAGTATTAGAAAAAAATGGAATCTATAACAACATTATTTTTTAAAATGATAGTATCTCTAGMTATGGCCAGCTTTTCAGTGATACCTGCTTTCTTGAAGGTTACCCATATACGGGGATTAAAATTTAAGAGTTGAAATTTCCAAGGAAAAAAAAAWATATATATATGCCACTTCATTTCAATATTTAAGGTGGTGCTTAGTTACCCTTCAGTATGTCACAGTTCGAAAAAAAAATAAAAACTACAATGAAAATCCTAAACAAACAAACCAACAAACCACAAAAAAACCCTAGCACTGAGAGTACCACAAAACAGCTTTAACGATTTCTTTAAAGGTAGGAACACAATATTATCAAAGCTTTAGGACAGAGCATCAGGGCTAATTGATATCATAAGGAAAATTTAAAATAATTGAAATCTGGCTTTGAGCCAGTCTTCAATTTCCTAAATATATCAAGGATTTCTTAAGGCTGGAGCAATCAGGATCTTGGTTAACCTCCTTAAAAAGAATAGCTTCACTTAGAATAGCCCACCACTGAGCTTAATATTGATTCAGAAGAAATTTGGATCAGCACCATTATTGTTCCCTTGGCTGAAGAGAGCACAGAGCTGACCATATTCAACTGCAGAGACCTGCTGAAAGCATAGCCCAATATGACTGAAAATTTCTGGAAAAAGCTTTTGCAGCTGAGGCAAGAATTACTGATAATAGTCAGAAATTGGAAGTATGTGTGTGGAGACAGACATTTGAAAATAAGTACCTTAAAAACTTTCAGGTAGATCTCTAAAGTAAGCTCTTATGTTGGGAGTTTCTTCTACTTTAAAATAACACTTTTCACCTATGACATTATGTACAGAGCCTGCATATGTATCTCCTTATATAAAAAGAAAAAGATTTCTTTGTTTGGGATGTCGATACCAAATTGAAGTAAAATGAAGACATTCTATTATTGAGTTTAAATTCTTGCAAGTTGATGTTTAATATGGAAATATTAGAACTCTCAAATGAAAAAATAAATTTATCGTTATCCTTCATCACAAAACTATTTACCTGCCTGCCCAGTATTTCAGATTTTCTCCAGATCTAAACAAAGTTTTAACAGTAAGATAAAATAAACAAAAATTGTAGAGTTTCACAAGATTATAAAAAACCATGGTGAATTTAGCAACTGTAGCAAATGCAACTGGAGAGCTCTATAATGAACTATTAACCATTGTAAACGACAGTGTGAATTTTGTCAAGTCCTATTGTAATAATTGGTTATAAAACCAATTTTAATTCATGATTTGAGTTTCTCTTTGTTGGATGTAATAACCATGCAGCACTACATTAGATCATCAAATTATTTCTTAATACTCATAACAGCTAAAAATATATTGCCATATTTAAAATCTCAGGAAAAAAAGGTTTATTAAACCATTTTGAATACATAAATTCTTTTATAACTCTTGTTCAACAGTTATGCAATTCTTAATGTATTTGAATTTCATCACATGGTTTGCTAAACTCAGGAATAGGCCCTGTTTAAATATTGAAATTGGTTCTGATTCCCTGCCTTGTTCACAGATATACCTAAGTCTCTTTTTGTCACGCACGTTCTTATGAACTATTTACAGAGAATCTGTTCAAATTCTGTGTGGCAAAGTAAAAAGTTTGGGTTTTTTTTGTTTTTTTTTTTTTTGTTTTGTTCTTTATCTTCAATATGCATTTATTTATACATTTGTGCCCAATTTACATTTAGATCACTGATTTGTGGTGTGTATTTTTTTGCTCAAATCATATTAGTATGGACATTAATGAGTATTTTCTGTGGAGTATTAAGATCAACAAAGAATATTTGTATAAAATAACAGTAATACCAGATAGAAAATGTAAGTTTATATGTATATGCACACATGTTTATAAGCATAAAACTAAGACAT
The DNA here is from genome assembly GCF_030028575.1 of Malurus melanocephalus. Taxonomy (NCBI): domain Eukaryota; kingdom Metazoa; phylum Chordata; class Aves; order Passeriformes; family Maluridae; genus Malurus; species Malurus melanocephalus. The sequence continues at coordinate 5,322,705 of NW_026623239.1, read as the reverse complement.
ATCATTTAACCTTTAAATTATAATTGCTTTCTCTTCATTTTAGAGTGGAAAAGTCACTAATTCAAGATGGCCAAGAACAGTGTCAAGACTAGCCAAACTTCTATCTACCTTCTCCTGATTTTCTTTTCCTTGGAACCATTTGTGTGGCTTAATATTGAATAATAATTCTGCAAGAATTCTTTGTTAATCATGGCCTGTGTGGCTTGACCTTGAGTGCATTCTGTGCTGTCTAAAAATAGTGTGTAGTGTATTCCACAGGTCATGCAGGATGGTCACCTTGGGACTGGTTGTTATAAATAAGGGCTTTGGGGTCAAATCTGCCTTTTCTTTGAAGAGGTTAGAAGGTTTCACCCAGAAAGCAACATCAGCCCTGAGTCTAGAAAGCCAGTTCCCTAAAGGATTCTTTGGGCAAACACCTCTAAATAGCTGAGAGTGAGACAAATGGCATGGCAAATGTCAGCTTACATAAACCCAAATGAGAAGAGAAAAGAAAATAGTGCCCTTTCCACAAGGACAGAATCTAACWGCTCTAAAATCATTTAAAAGAAAAGTATAACAAAACAAAAACACTCTGAAAAAATGGAAAAGTTTATATATTGCACTTTTATTATTGTGCACCAGCATATATTTGACCCTGTCTTTTCATATTGTAGTGGTTAGACACTTTGGATAGAAAAGTATCTGTCCTCTGCAAGTTTTATCGTGTTAATTCAAACTACTTTTAAATTTCCTTTCAGCTTCAAAGTACAGTTTGAATGAGAAAAATCTAATTTCTCTGTCTCCAGTGCTTTTTGGTTCCTCCTCATCATTAAATAATTGCAGTAGTGTGATATCCAAGTTATTAAAAAGAAAAAAAAATTGCAGAAACTCATAAGAAACTCATTCAAGGTGGCTTTGGATTAAATTCGACCTTTAAAATCTAAGTTTGCACCAAAGCAAAAAATCCAAGTGTTTTCTCATTCTGGGTTAAAACTCTTGCAACATAGCCAAGAGAGTAGTTTTAGCTTTGTATCATGGTGATCCATTTTCAGCATGATGAAGATTGAGCTGCAGAATCTGTTTATGGTTTAACGTGAGAAGGAGGGTAGCAGTTCAGGTTTTACCGAAGCAGTGGTGCTCAATGAGCTGTTAAACTAATGATCATGCTGTAGTGGGAAGTGGATATTTTTCCAACCTGCAGAGAGACTGTACATAAATCCTATACAGACACTTTAAAAGGTACTTAAACACAGTGGATTTAATATAAATATTTTAATCATTTATATGGATTGTTGAGTTTTAGTTAGATGGCAACCTACCGCAGCTTTTACCTAGCACTTTATTAGTTTGAGTACTTGAAGGGATATTAAGTAAACATCAGTGTCATTGTTAGATGAGATTGAAGCTTACTAATATTCAGGACAAGTATTGTCCTGAATCTGTTGATATTTTTCTGATGGATATATGATGTTCTCATCTAGTTTGCTAGTTACTTATTTCTTGTGCAGAGTTCAACATGGAAGTTTCTGGAGGAGCAATAACTGATGTTAGGTGATCAAATCTAATGAACTGTACAACAAAYTATGCACAATCTGCATGTGTTCAAAAGAAAGAGAAGAAATGCAAAAACCATGGAAAACTGAGGGCAGGTGAATCTTCTAGAATCTTATGGATCAGACATCTATTTTCACAGGAAACTAGAGTGATTTYAGTGATGTCAGAATAAAATATGTCCTGGAAAAGAAGTTACTTGAGGTCAGAATATATCTCAGAAAGGCAGAAAGCAGGTGATGTCTTCAAACTCAGTGCCTCCAGGTTACCAGTCTCCTGCAAACACAATCTTGTTTGGTTTGAGATGAGCACTGAACTAGAACCACTTCAGTGAGGAGTGACAATTTTAGAGCTCATGGGAACCTTTATGGGGGAAAAGAAAGGAATAAATGCAAAGCACACTCTCTTCCCTTGAAGAAAGATAGAAAGACTAAACTTTGTGTTGTAAAACACAAATAACTTAGATGATGAGAAACAAAACACAGTCCCACAAAGAATCTGCTAACAGTACAATAAATTCACAATACAAATTATTAGTAAACTATCTGACAGTAGAGAGGTAAAAAATGCAACTAAACCCCTCACCTTTTCTTGTCTTTCTCTGTGTCTATGTTTGGGAAGAAATGTTGCTTTTAGCTGCATCTAAGCCCAGTTCATGGCTATAAAAATTCCCCTGGAACAGCTCTCCCCTGGAGAACAACTGTGAGTTCCCAAAAACAAAAGGATTCTGAGTCTCACAGGGTCACTGTCAAGAGAGCAGAAACTCAGACTGAAGTTCTGGGTTTGGTGAGCAGASCTCGGTTTTCTGCATATTTTTGCCCAGGCTTGAGTGCTGAGTCATTCACCAAAATAGTTCAAGTGAAAAACTGTGTGAAAACCCATTTTCAAAAGAGTTGAATTTTTGATTACAAGGATTTTGGACACCATAGTGAAACGAGGTTTCAATTTTCTACATTGGATTTTTGCAATGGTGGGTTACAGGTGCAGCTTGGAGTATCACATGAGAGTAAAAACATCCTGTCCTGCCTGAGAGACTAATTTTCTGGTGACAGGCTATGGTCCTAGTGCATAAAACTACTATCAGCTACTTCTTCTGACTCACTAAGTCTGAGTTAATAGACAGCAATAATAGTATAATTAATAGAACTGGCATATTACAATTTCTTGCTGAAAATTGGGTCTTTCTCTTGTTCACTGTTACAAATACCAAAATGAGACTTCAGCATCAAGACTTGTCTTCAAAAGCCCTTGTTTCTATAGAGCACAAAAAGACTCACTTGTAAAATCAACTTCTGAAGCAGAGTGGAAACAAATCAGCATTTTGGTGGGTTGGGTGGGTGGAATTTTTAAAATTTAAATCACAACCAATCAATCCTATTAAATAAGTCAGTGCATGTTTGAAGACAGTCTTTTTTCTTAGTATTCTCCATACATCTACAATATTGTACTCATACTGAACCCTTTTTACAAGAAAATTATTCACATGAGAAATAAGAAAAACAGCAGAGGATGAGAATACTGTTTCACCCTTCAGATTAAGTCTTTTCAAGAAATGCAGCCTGAAATTTAGTCGAATTCAGGGGGCTTTAAGCTATTTTACTGTATTTACTGCAGAAAGGCAATGGCTTGAGAATAGGAAAGGGGATCAGTGCTGAGATTTTTTTTTTTCCTGAACATCTGCAAGAAAATGACCACAATTTACAATTTTTGGAGATATAAAGTCTTTATACTGCTTTCATAAACTTCAGTTTCTGTTATAAAGAACAGCTTCAAATSCTGCTTTTGCTGTTGTACATTTTTCTTCAAGGATTTGCAAGTTACATGACAGAACTTGCTAAATTTGCTACCTCTCCTGGTTTTGGCCAGAGCAGGGTTAGCTTTTTCAGCAGCCAGGAGGGACTCAGCCAGACCCTGGGGCTGTTACATACCACCTCACAATTGTCATGGGCACGGTGGCACCAGGTTCCTAATGGTGAGCAGTTGTAGGTGAATCATTTGCTTATCTTGCACATGCTGCTGTTACTATTGATGTTACTGTTTATTTTTCTGATCTTATTTCTTTTTCCAGTAAGCTCCTCTTATCTCAACCCACGATCTTTACTTTTTCATGCCTCCAACTCTCCTCTCAGTCCTGACAGGAAAGGAAGGGGTAAAGTGAGCAAGCAGTGCATGGTCTGGGATGTTTCAGTGAGAGCAATAAACTGGGGAGTACCATTCTTTAACCACGACAGTGCCAAATCCCCAGAGTTGTGCTCTTGTATTTCCTTCAGAAAACTTCCTGAAGGAAAAATTCCTTCAAAATTTTCAGACAATATGATTCCAAAAGTGAACTTAATTTCCAAGGCTTCATCACAGTGATCATTACAGCCTAGCAGCACCCCACACTGTCTGGAATATCTCACTCATTCAATGGCATGTTCCTGGGATGATACCCAGCCATGGGTCATTCCAAACAGGAACACAGGGAGCTCAGGCCAGGATTTTACTAGGATAAAGGAATGACCCTAAGCAAGGATTGTACTAACTTTTTTCCATATCCTTAAAGTTAAGGATAGTAAGAACAAGCAATTAATCATCTTAATGAACAACAGGCTGGTTTCTCTCCAGCCACTGGTACGAACCAAGCCATTGAACCAACCAAACTTTGAGAGGTTAACACCTCAAAATCTCATTAATTAAAGGAACACTATAAATCTGAGTCTAAAAAGTGAAACAAAAGTTACTGAAAACACAACATAGTAATAATTATTAATTATCCCAAATACCCCTGGGAATATGTCATTAACTTTATTTAAAACTTCTCTCTCATCAGGGTCAGGCATTTCGCAGCACAGTTTATAGATGCAAGTCTAATCATAAATAGCTTATGTTGGAAATGAAAGTTGTCTTCATTGTGAGCTTATCACATCAAAAATTGTTAAACTCTTAGTGTCACTCACTTACCACTAGACCATCTACAGGCTGCTGTTGTTGGATTTAGCGTCAAAAGTCTGCTGTCAGTTGACACTTTAGAAAAGGCAGCGATACCAGCAGTGATTGGAGAGCCCTGGCAATGACCTTGTCCTTCTGCTAAGCCCTGGTTAATCCAAGGAGCGATACCTTCACTTACTGGCAACATGATTATTATCTGTGCCTATCACTTTTCTCATAGGTACACATGCTCCAGAAAGACCTGGCAAAGAAAATAATAACAGACTGTAGACATTAAATGTTTTTATTTCACCTGACCCTCATATATCTTGGGCATTGATTTCATGGTTTTTGGAATTCTCAATATTTTTCAATCCCTCTGTCTATTTAATTGATTTTTTCTACTTTTGTAATATTTCATGTAATTAGAAGCATCAAAAAGCCTAAAAGATGGCAGCAAACTTTATTACATGTACATGAAATAAGCACCACCTTTCCAGTATTGATTGTCCTTCACAATTGCTTTTGCCCTGCTAAGCATTCTATTTGAGCAGGCTAAGATGGGAAATCAAAGCTTTTTGGGGAAGCTCTCCCTCCTACTAGAGGATTACAACTATTAAAGCAACATGAGATCCATATAATTTCAAAGTTTATATACAACAAAAAGTGCACCTGGCAAATAGATCATTTTATAGAAATACCACATTTTATGTCAAAAAAATTCTTTGGAAAGTATTTGATTCCAAGGTTACAAGAGCCATTGTATGAGAAGACAGACCCACTGGGAAAATAGTTATTGCACACCAACTTCCAGATAATAAGAATATATAATCTGCTACAAAATCCATATCTTGTTACAGCTGATTTTTCTATGAACCTTGGTTCCAGAGAAAAAATAAAGCTGTCTAAGCTCATACCAGATATTAGCAGTATCATATTATTTTCCAGTGTCTCTCTTCAATGTTTAGAACCAATTTCCATTTAAAAAAWTTTTAATTATGGGAATTTTTGAAAGGCTGATAAATTTAGTGTAGTTCTATAGAAATACTTTGCTTACCATTTGTCAAGTTTCTGAGAATATAAATAATTTTATTGTGTTATTTGTACAGGCAATAAATGTTTAGATATTCAACATTTTGTAGAAATATCTACAAAGACCAGAAGATCAAAAATTTGGAAAGTTATTAAAAAACAGTGCAGAAAGAAGAGTTATCTGTGCTATATATATATACCATAGTTTTTCTCAGGATTTCTTTAGAGTATAAAAGGGCAGAATCTTCCCATTCTTCTAACTGAAGCAAAAGCACTCATGATTTTCATTTAATGGAAAATAATTTCCAATATCTGGTTAGCTGTCCTTACTAGTCCTATAAAGCGAACCAGTAAACCACAATGTTAGTCATTATGCAAGAACATCACTTCTGTGCATTGTTCCACTTCACTTTACAGCTGGACCAGTTCTCATCCTGTCACAGGGCATTGTTCTTCACCAAACCAGCTACCTCTATGAAACCAGTAAGCTACTGGCTCAGACATAAAGCATGGAAAGCTCCAAGAAGAAAGATACAAACAAGAGATATTGAAAAAACAGTCAGGGGTGGCTACTGCTTAAATAAAAACTTGGAGAATATTGCAAATAACAGATCTAGACAATACAAAATAATACCTACAAAAAATTGTATATCCTTCAAATTGTCCCTGGCCAGGAGGAATACAATATGCCGCCGGGCCCCGGGGGGGGGTGGCGAGAAGGGCAGTTTTTCTTGGATTTTTATCACCTCTACGTGTTACAAACCTGACTTTGTAACTTCTACGAACCAGTTTTGCAAACACTTAGGTGAAATTTAGAGGAAACACCTCCCTAGTGTGCTCAGAAGAAGCACAGGTTTGTGGGACCCACAAGAGCTCTGTCAGGTCAGGCACTGTGACATGGACATATTTCTCCTTGTGACATGATATAGGCATAATTTCTACTGCAAAACATTGCAGACCAAATGCAACCATATTCAATCCTCAAAAGACTCATATTCTTTGAAGAGTAGCACAGAATTCTGTGAAAGAGAGAATTTTGATAATCTGATTATTTGTTTTGAGCTTCACATCAGTGAAACAAAGATTGGATTGGATTGGATTGGATTAGATTAGATTAGATTAGATTAGATTAGATTAGATTAGATTAGATTAGATTAGATTAGCCAAACCAATTTCAAACCCCAGTAAACTGGCATATATGTCATGAGATTGCAGCAGAATGTACAGTGAAGAAAACTGCTACTGGCAAACCTGGATTACAAGGTGAATATTCTCACAATTTTTTTTTCTTAATCTGATCAAGCCATTTTTTCTATCTTGACTGCTTTTCTAGAACCTCTGTCAATATCTGTTTAGTGCCACATGGAAATAGCATAGCAGAAAAAGCAGAAATTGACAAAATAATTACCTCAATAGTGGGTCTTTCTAATTTAGATAAATTTAATAACTTTTCATGCTCTAGTGCTTCAGAGACATGCATACTGGGAAAGATCTGACACAGAATCATGGAATTACTTGAGTTGAAAGGGATCTTAAAGATAATTTTGTTCCAGTCCTCTTGCCATGGGCAGCAGCACCTTTCATGAGACCAGGTTTCTCAGAGCCCCATCCAACCTGACCTTGAACATTTTCAGGGATGGGGCATCCAGATGTACTCTGTGTAACTTTTGCCAGTTACCACACTCACAGGGAATAATTTCCTCCTAGCATCTAATCTACATAGATTACCTAATCATCTCCAGAATGATCCCTGCAAGCAAGATTGAGTTTGAGCAGAAACCGGTGTGTTAGTTTAAAAAAGGTAAGAAATAACAGGTGAGAACCTAAGGAAATAAAGCAGAGGTAATAAACTCACAGACTGTTTTTCAGGCTTGTACTTAAAATATCACCTTCATTTATATAATTTACTCTTTTAACTTTTTTGAAAGTCAAAAAAAGGAAAAGTTTGGAAAAAGAAGAGATATTCCTTCTCAGGACAAATCATATCCTTGTGAAACATTTGAAAACTTTCAGACATGGAAAGCCAGCTATGTTAGGCAAATCAACAAGTTTTGGAAGCCACAAGCCTTTCAGAAATGTTTGTTCCAACTTTTATAAGTTGGATAACAACTCCTTACCTTATGCTTCCCTTTTGATTTCTCTGTGTTGTCATAGCACTACATCTGGAACATTATTACACCTTTAAGGGTTTCATCTATAGCTTTGAGTCAATGTACACCCTTATTGTCCAGTTTTATTTAAGTTTGTTTACTGATTCAATGAATTTATAGCCGTCTAGTTTTTGTATTTGCCTACACCACAGCTAAATGAAAACAGCCTGCTGCCAGCATACTTCAACAACTAGCAGCAGTGCATGCAGAAATAAAATATGTAGGTGTTGCATCTATAATAAATAGTTTCTGAAAGAAAGAGGTCACTTCAGTTCCTATCGAAGGCAATTGGTTCAAGCAGAACATGAAAAAAAGTTTATCTGCATTGAAACTACACAAATACAACCACGTCATAATTGCAGTCATATATTAGGATTCCTCTAACTTTCCTATGCTAAAATATGCATGAAAATTGAAATRAAGTAGGTCAGCTTCTGAATAAAGCACTTCTATCCTCACAAAACCYGAAAGTTAAGGCAGCAGTGAAAACTTTAAATGCAGCCAACTAATTGCAAAGATTAATTGAAATGTTGTAAAAGAAATCAGATCTGTTCCTTCAACTGCCCAGCAATTTCCATTCATTTATATACCTATTTTTTTTAATGTAAATGCTTTTCTCTCCACTTCTGCATTGTAGGAAACCTGCACAACTAGAAGAGGAATCTTTCAAATGAGCTTACTGCCTGCAGGGWAATAATGAATTGCACACAAAGTGCTTTTAGGTTTAAGAAAACAAAAGTGTAAATAGATATAATTTAATAATCCTCGTTATAATAACCACAAGAGGTTACTTTAAAAATAAATTATTAAACATTTTATCAAATGCTTCTTTTTAGTTGCAAGGATTCCGTGACCTTTCTTAACTTTTACAATCTTCATGACCTTTCTCTAAGTCTCACACTACTCTTAGTTATGTGCCCTCAGCGAGGCCAAGTGAAAAATAAAAGTAACTGTAACATCACTTGCAGAGATCACAAGAGTTTTATATTGTTACCTGAATATGCATTAAATCATTTTTTTTTATTTTAACATAATTTAAGGTTAAGCWAAATACTGACCTTACTGATGTGATGTATGTCTCCTTGAAAAACATCAGTTAAGTCCATGCATTTTACCAAAAATGTGTCACTTTCATTAAATCAGCAGATGGTGCATCACCAAARCTGTGGTTGTTTCTTCCTAAGCTTCTTAGGGACTGTAGCTCAGAAAGAGAGGTGCATGCAGTAGTCTGTGTGTGCAAATTAATCACAATCTACAGGAGATACAGCTTTCTTCCAACCCAGGTCCTTTGTCTGGTTTCTGACTAGCAGAGGACACAACCAGGAGCATCACAATGCTGTACTGGTACAGAGGGATCCTTTTAAACACATATGTGTGGTCAAAGCTTAGTTGCATTTCATAAATTATAAATTATTCTTTTTAGCATAACCCACAGACCACTGTTTATCAGATTATAATACTTTCTCATCGGTAATAAATCAAATTCAAACGATGCAACTTCATGGCCTGCATAGGCTGCAAAGTGGAGAAAGGTTTTTGGGGAAAAGACATGCTTTCATTAAGCCAGATGATAGCATAGGAAAAAGATTTGAGGCACACATACAGTCAAGATAGACCTGTAAATTTTAAGGAGTTAATTTCAGCGCATGGAAATGTTATAGGGTTGAAAACTCAACACCTTCCGTGCAACCCAGAAGGGTGAATCAGTGAAATGGGATCTCTGCAGAAGCAAAAAGTCACGATGAATTCTGGTGCCATTAATGCCTGCTGGAAGAGAGGTCCTTCACAACAAACAAAGTGYCTCATTTTATGTTTTCAAGGACAACCTAGTTAAAGTTGCAAGCCAGACAAATTTAATGTATGAAGGTGGATAACACTCAGSGTTCAGTCATTCAGTCAGCCTTCAACCTATTCAGTTTTATCCCTTGTGGCTTAATTTACTTCTTCTCTAATAAAATCTACCTGCCAGCTGTGATCTGCTTTGCTTTGAATAGATACTAATATTGCTTTGTGGTACTGCCATCTTGGAAAACCTGATGGTGCACAGGAACCAATTAAAACATACTTTTCTAAGAATAACATTCAATGTGTGATTTTGTTCTTATTAGTTACTCAAGAGGGAAATTGTATAGAAACTCTAAGACTAACTGGTCATTTCAGGAAAAGTTTTGTCTGTTGTATTTTACATAAGTAGGATAACTGTTTCCATGTGCTGAATCTAAATACAAAACATAGCACAACACAAATGGTTAAATGAAATTCATAAGCAAATAGCAAATTGGAGTAATCAAACTATAAGCTTTACAAGGCAAAGTTGACCTTTCAGTTTTCAAAGACTCCTTCTGCTCCCAAAGTATATTGAAATCTGCATGGGGAAGAAATAGAAAAGTGGTTCTAAATGCTCAGAAAAGATTCATGGCACATATTTTAGAGTCCTGAACAATATGGTAACCAAGAATTCAGGTGAGAAAAATTTCATTTCAAGGTATTCCAAGAATACCTATTTTTCCCACCTGTTGTTTTGATTTTTAAAAAGATTTGCTAATAAACTGTAATATAGATGTTACATCTTGGCATTGTCAAGSCTTATTTATTATATAAAATATAGATACTGATAGTAAATAATTATGAAATAATAATTGAATATTGGAAGTAAGATTCAGCCAGGGTTTTGACAGTGAAAAGTAAGAGATCCAATGCTAAAAAAAAATAGAATTTAAACCTAAAAAACTGTGTTTCAAATGTTAAAGTTTTCTTTAAAAGCAAAATGTAAAGGCCCTGAATTGGTTGTTCCAAATGCAGAAAATTCTTTGTTCTACACTTTCACCTAGGGAGTGGGGAAGAAGCTCCAATATTAACTCAACTAATTAATGTTTATAAAATCTGTATATTTCAGGAAGTCAYTAATTAATTAGACTGAAAAAAAAATAATGTAGACCTTAAAATGCATTAAGCTGAGTTGAATGTGCCAATACCCCACTACCACCCCCAATTCCATTGTGCAAATTTTTTACTTTTTTTCTATTTCACTTCAATTGCCTTCATTATAGTTGAGAGTAGTCCAAAGATTTCAGGCTATGAAACAAAGAATTACACCACTGACATTTGGGACAGAATATGAGATCATTAGAAGTCCTGAGCGGGGTGACCTATATGCTTTGCTAGCTATTGCTTCGCCCTTTAGCTAAAGTCCGGTACCTAAATCAATGGGACTCTTCTGCTTATCTTTGAAAAGCACTCAAGGTTCTAAAACACCTTGGTCAAAAAGCTTCCTTCTGCCTGTTTCTTTGGGGTTTTTTCCCCCTTTTTTATTTTAAAACATGTCTAAATAACAATATGGCTTCTTAAGGTCATATTAAAATTCATTTTGGCGCATATTCTCTGTTCATATCTTTGAAATATTTGAGAACAGTTATCAAATTATTATTTTATTTCTGAACTCTGTATTAGTCACTGAAAGTCACCATTAATCTCTCAATTGTTTTGGTATTTTGTTGCTGAATTCTCTAATAAGGTCACTGCTTTTCTGTTTGCTTCTGATGGCTTGGAATTAATTCCAAGTATTTCTCAAAAAAAAAAAAAAAATCAGCATCAACAAGGGAAAAACCCTGATGCTTATGTATTTGCTGCCCAAAAGTACCAGTCTTTTGCTGCTGGTTAATTCCTGGATGATTTTCTGTCCAGTCTACCACAGATCACAGATTCATTTTAAYTTTGTCTCAAAGGCTGTGTCAAGTTTTCACCCACCCTCTCCTCTCTGTATCCATGGTGTTTGGTGTTTGTCTCTCAAAGTTGTCTATTGAATTTCTGAAGTGATTATCTCCTTCTTACTGAACTTGTTATGCAGCTACTTTTCTTGAGCCCTCTGATATGATAAGTATATTTGAAGGTCTTTCTAAAACTGTCTCATAGCCCAGTCTTGCCGCTGTATTGCACCTTGGAAACTGCTGAACACTATCAATTGCTGTAAAACATCTTAAAAGACATATAACATTTCACAGGTGTTACTCAGAAAGACTATTAAGCAGAAATGTGAATGGATTTGGAGGAAGAGTAATTCTGTTTAATAAGATGTTTCAAGTATTTTCTTTCTAATTTGCTGAGGAACAGGTACAGGCTAAATTGTACTTATAAAGTAATTAGAAATTTATGGTAATTGATTTTTTAATTAACAATAAAACTTGGAGAAAAAAATTCTTGCCATCCCCACTTCTCTTCTGGATTCATTTTGTTTCAGCTGAGAAAAGTGGTGACACACAGGAGATTTTTTCAATTCAGGACAAGAGGCAGAAGAGGGTCTACACATTTGAGCTAATATCAATGAACCTGCAAAAACAGTTGATCGATTCTTTTAAATTTTATGTCCATAATATGTTTTACATCTTTAACTTACTCCAGAAGCACAATATTATGCTTTGTTTTCAATTGCTCTGAGACACTTGCATGCAAAGGAACAAGACAGGCATTTCAGCAAGACACATGACAGACATGGTGGCCATCAGCAGAGGTGTCACAGCTGCTGGCACAAGAAAATTAGAGTGGATGGCCTCTGCAAAATAATGGCTTGTTAGGGTGACAGTCCTTTGCTGGTGAGTACAAAGCTGGTGATGGTGCATTCATGGTGGGAGCCGGAGCACTGCACTGGTGTGCACACCACTTGCTCGGCACATTGGTCCTTTGACCTCCAAGTGCTTCCTTTGCTTCTTCAAACAAATGGAAAGCCAGGGACATAGTTAAAAGCTAACTCTGGTGTCTCTGCTAAGAGAAAGAAGATGTCTTAGGACATCACCACAGCACTACCAATTCCCATAAAACACAAAAACTTTAGCTTCACCATCTTGGGAAAAAAAAAAAAAAAAAAAAAAAAAAAAAAAAAAAAAAAAAAAAAAAAAAAAAAAAAAAAAAAAAAAAAAGGTAGCACAGAGCTTCCTTATCTCTGGTGACACTTGAAGTTTATATCTGTGGGATGAAGCTGCCTGACTGCACAATCCTTGCCCTCCACCAGCCATTTTCCCTGCACAGGCAGAGTGCAAGGTAGGGCAAGGACCATCCGCTGCATCTGGAATGTGAAAAGTGTGTTCATACTTTCATACAGACAGCTCAAATGGAAACTTTGACAGACTCTAGCAAGGGAATCTTACCTGCACTGAACTCAAGTTGCTTGAGTATCAACTATAATATTCCCCTGTTTGAAAACCTATCTACACAGGGTATTTTGAATATTTGCAGTACCAGGTTTTCCTCCTCAGTATCCAAGTGCTGCTGAARTCACCTCAAGTGTGCTTAGGATAGAGTTTCTATTTAACCTTAATTGAATTTTTTTTCCTCTCTGCTCATTTTTCCTCAAACCTCTTTTCTCTCTACATTTCATAATGTAGACCAAGTGCTCTGCCTCAAACCTTTTGCAAAACACAAGAGTGATTGTTATTAGGAGTCTTGCCTCTCTTGCAGTACAAATAAAGGATAAGCATGTGAAAACATGTTAGCACAGCAGGTAAASAGATGTGTGATATGATTGCAGCTCTAAAATGAAATTAGTGGTGTGAAGGTTGGCTATGTGAAAAATCTTGTGGAGAAGCTGATTGAAAATGAAAATTAGTTGTCTTTTTGAGAATACTAGTTATAGTCTGCAGTGTGATCCATAAAGCAGTTAAAAATATAATCAGAGTTATTACACTTCACAGAACTAAGGATGTTTCCAAAAACAGGCAAGTGCCTTCAGCAGAGGACAAAAGCAAAACGGCAGGATGTGTGCAGTAATGCTCCACTTAAAAAGTCCACGCAAAGAAAGAGGTGCTCTTTGCAAGGGGAGGAGGTATCTAATTCTCTAGTGTGCCTCAGTTTTGAATGCTATCTCCTGAGAAATGCTGGAAACAAACAGCAGTGTGGTAGCCTGGGGTTCTGCCCTGCATGAAGGGACAGTCCACTGACTCGCATAAGACAAGAAGCCACTGTGGAATGATCTCTCACCATAAACTTACTCCTTTCATCCAAAGCCTCTCTGTCTCCATTGTTCCTGCCAACATAAGATGGTGACAATGTGGATATAACCTGCCCTATCATCAGGATTAAAAWAGGTATAACCTAGTGGCAGCCACAATCCAGCTTGCTTTCAGCAAGGAGATAAAAATTGCAGTAGTCAACTTTTTATTTAAATCTTCATCAGAGTAGCATGGGACACAAAGATGAGTATTCAGTAAATAGGACTCTATTTTTGCTAAGAGTCAAATGTGTTCCTAGGCCACGAAACAGGGTTTTTCTAACAATAAATGATTTGGTTTTGCACAGGATGGGTCGTAAGTGAGAACACACAAAACCTACAGCCTGTCTATTCTAGAAATATTTTACATTGCACTATAGCTTTCCTGATGAATTAACACAATACAACATTGTGTTTTCTATGTGGAAAAGTTGAAGTGAAATGACTGAAGAATTTTATTGTTAAAGAAAAAGAATTAGTTAATGACAAAACTTCAATATGTAAATGTACTTCTGCTACTCACTCAGAAATTCCTTATAGTCTATAAGGAGCCCCTGTCTTCTAATGGACTATAATATCTTTTCATATTTCCAGCAGATGAAAACAAAAAAAATTGCACTTCTCACCTGTTGCACGTTTCTGTTGTTTTCAAAGCCATAAAAAGATATAGCATGAAGTAACAAAAATATGGCGTCTTCTAACAGTTTTCTAAAGGAAAATCTTATAGCCACCTTCCCAACCGAACCTAAGACTTTATGCCCTAATGCCCAGAAGCTCAGATTGGATCAGATAAGCTGCCTGGGACACAGCAACAGAGAGACAGGTCTTAAAATAGAGTATTAAATTTCACCAAATAAATGCTGTGTTTTAGCCACATTGGAAAAACTTAATGATGCCTGAACAGTGGTTACAAGCTGTACTTAGAGGCTTGCCAGCACCTGACTTGACAGATCAAGAAACCAGGGCAGGTCTCATAAAGAGAATTATTAGGGAGTTTCTAACAGCTAAAATGAGTGGAAATATTGGGTTGCTTCATTTGTTTTTTCTGCTGCATGTTCATTTTTTCCATTTAGAACTGTGGTAAAGATTTCATTTCTTTATTAAAGTTTCGATGAAATCTAGTGGCGTGAGCACACAAGTCATTTTTAGAGGTTACATTTAGTGTCTTCGAGTTCAAAATACGAGCTCTTGGCATCTCTCCCCTTTGTGCTAAATAGGGCTGTTGGTGCCATCATACAACTGGAGAATGCCTCAAAATCTACAGTACAAAAGTTCTTCACAAATGTCAAYGTTTAGAGGAAAAAAAACACSCAAAAAAACCCCGAAAATCATTAATGTGCTTCTTAATTTTCTTCATTTCATGCCACAAGACAGGGATGTGTACTTCAGTGATTTTAAACTAGTTGTTTTAGGGATACTAAATTTCTACATTTAACCTAACTCTGTGTGAAGTCGCATAATGATAAGACCAAATTTAAATTTAAAAAAAAACCAAAAAACAAAAAACAAACAAAAAAAAAAATACCAAACTGAAAAAAAACTAAAAAGAAAAACCTGGAAGGAAGTCCCATTTTAATTGACTCCAGTTTTGGGCTGCCRGCCCTTCATTTTCAATGTGCAATTCCATTAGCCCTAGTGCTATTCTCTGGAAGTGGCTGCACTTTCCCTCCAGCTGGCAAGGTGCAAAGGGCTCTGTAAAAGTGGTCTAGGAAGCAACCCACACCCTCCCTGGAGACCAATTACTTTTGAAATGTGCCTGATCGTTTGCTGCTGCCTTCTCCCCCTCCCCAACCTGCCCCCACCTTCCCCCAACTGCTCATTGTACTGTTGTCATCGAGACACCTGATCAATCCTAATTCTTGCTTTTATTTGAATTAGGGTGCCACCAATCTTGGATCCATGTCAGGGCCCATGTAATGCCTTTGGGCAACACTGGGGATTAGATTAGCATTTTGGTGTTCTTCTAAAGCCACATGGTCAGCATTATAAGGATCCTATTAGAGATAAAGGGAGCAGTTACACAAAGCCTAAGAAATATAAGGGCCAGAGGAGGTTGATGTAATTGGCTGATATTAGAAAGTGCTTTAATTGATGAACGCATACTGTGGTTACTACCCCTTTCTTATAGTWTAACATGCCTCTTAATTACATTCTCAGTTGTTCGTTTACACTGAGCATGTCTTTCAGGACTGCCAAACTCTTCAGGGAAATTTAAGCAAGTATGTTGTAGTAGGTTGACTAGCCTCACAATTCAGCGCTATTATTGGCTGATAGAAGTAATCTAACCAGAAAAAAAAAAAAAAAAAAAAAAAAAAAAAAGTCGAATTGGGGAGTATCAGACAGACAGTATGCTTAAGAGCTTGTTAGAAATACAGTTATCTATATTTCCCATGTCAGGGAAAGGCATTTTCCAGCAGTTTTTAAGTGAGGTTGCCTAAACTCGGAAGGGGCAATCCTGGCAACAGTACATCCACTTAACAGCACAATAATTACCTGGATTTGTGTTCTTGATCCGTTTAGTCCATCTCAGATATACCAGAGTTTGCTATGCATTACGTATACTTGAAATATTATTTAGTTGTTGGGCTTCCTTAATATATGTGATAACTTGATACCAGAGTATTTTCTTATTGCCAAGGCACACACCAAGTTTTGCTTTTCTTACTTTTTCCTGCCAGCACTCCTGGTCTCAGAAAAAGAAGGGTTTACACTTAGAGGGAAAACTCTTTTTATAGAACCCTAAGTTTTAACATCCACATGATGATTTGATATAAATAAAGATCCTAATCATTGCATTCATTGTTTAGGTGTTTGTCAGTAGACTCATCTTGATTAATTGTCCAGTGGAAAATATAACTATAAACAAATAAAGGCTAGCATTTAATCAGCATTATCCRTAAAATTAATAAATATCAACTTACAGTGGAAACTACTGATACCACAGTAGGATGAATTTCGCCACTGAAGCACTTCTTTTATGCTTTTTCATACTGTGTATGTTTCAAAGATGTTCCAATACCATTTTTTTATTTTCTTTCAAGCAAATATATCTGTATCCATAAGCAAAGATATCTATAGTGTCCATGTGCTGAATCATTTGAATAGGCAGAAAATAAACATTTCTTCAAACTTAAAATTGTCGTGTTCATTACTATTAGTATGCAGGACTCAAGCTTCTGTCTCATTTAGAGCTTTCATAGTAGGACAAGCTAAACAAAGSAGTATTTTCTCACTACTAGAGCTGATCAAAATACCGAATTTCAGATTACAGTTGTGTAAGTGCAGGAAAAAAAAATAGTGAATAGGATGCATGTCTTGTTTTATTAAAATTGTCTTTGAAGAGGTATTTGCAAGATGCAATGTGATATGTTTGCAAAATTGGTCATACAGAATTATGACTTCTGGTTATATTCATGAAACAGTAGCTCTTGGTATTCAGTACACTCACCAACATAGCATCATGGAAAGTAACTCTATTTTCCTACATCAATTTGGCCACCAATTTGGATATTGAGTGAATAGAAAATAATAAGAGAATGGAAAACAAAGATACCTCCTTTTAAAATGACTTTCAAACTAAGCTCTGTCTTCATGGATARGATAAAACCTGAAGGAACATTGATTTCTAAGTGATTTTTCAAATTTTAAGTAATCAACAACAATGGTAGCCCTCAGAGAAGTTCTTGGAAGAGATTTTGTCATTCTATCTGCGCTATTTTTCTAGATAAACACATAAATTCACCAATTCATCAGCTTGATGTGTATAGTAAGTTCCTTCTGGCTTTAAGAAGTTTCATTTTGGATTCTCAATAACTGAATTAATTGCAGGTGTCTGTTTCCAATAAGATTATGTTCTTTAAATTATGCATGTCAGTGAATCACTTAAACCATGTCACTTCCTGTTAAATTTCTTCTCACTGTAAGTTTGTGTAACAAAACGTGACATGATAGAAGCATGCTGGTGTGGTGCAGTACCTCAAAAATAAATACAAAGCTTTAGGATATTAAATTCTACTGATGGTTTGAGTTATCTTTGGATAATTAAAGTGTGTAGATAATAGTTTAGTGGGAAAGGCTTTAAGCAATAGCTGAAGGTGAAAAGCTGTTGACCTTGAAGTTGTCACAATTCTGCTGGGAACTGAAAACACCATAAAAATGAACACTTTAATAATGATCAGAATACTTGCTTGCACACACAACACACAAAATACTAAATTGGTAGGGTCATGACACTGAAATAGAGAAACAGAGAAATATAGAAAGGGACAGTACTCCAACCAGACTGCTTCCATCAGAGTTAAGCTGTAGACTAGATACTTGTCTTAAATAACTTTCTGTCCCAGATAGTGTCTCCCTCAACAACTTGTACTGAGCCAGAACCAATCAGATACATTACCATGGTGAGACTTATAGATACTGTAATTGCAATTGGATCTCTGGGATGCAGAGAATCTAATTCCTGTCTTGACTGAACCATGCAACTTCAATAGCACAGTAAGACCTAGGAGAAAATGTTGCATAAAAGGTAATCCTCAATCACTTTGGAAATGTGGTGTTATGAAAGACCTAATTTCTACTGTGCCGAGTACAGGAAATAACTACTAATCACTTCAACCTTTATACCTAATTTTAGAAATATGGGAATTATGTTACTAATTGGGCACCAGTTTGTGCAGGTTTTGCCTCTGCAGAACCTCAGCTAGAAAACTTCTCAACATTATACAGGAAAAAMCACAAAATCTACCACTCTAGCTACAACATTGTTGCTAATATAGAAATTAATTGTCTTTAGTCATAAAAGAGAAAATTATCTGCAGTTATTCCACTCATTTACCCTATAGACACAATTTTCTTGGAAAACTCCATGTCTGGTCGTCATTGAAAATTAACAAAAGAGCTAAGCTGGACTGAACTCAAGATTGTACTGGTCTTTGTCAAGCCTTTCAGCATAGAGGCTCTATTAATCTACTCCTCATTATCTCTCCTGTAGATCTCACCTCGCCCCACAGCAGCTGTCAGCATGAACAGTGAATGCATTCCTGCTTAGACAATGAATACGGTTAGCTATCCATGAACAGACCCATCTCTTATATCTTATCCAGCAACTAAAGCCTCTGCATTTAGCCAGGTGCTCAAATGAGCTTTATCACTTTTTCCCATCGAAATTACTCTGTTTCCTCTGTAAACTGATAGCTTCTCTCCTTCCCTTACTGTCTACACTCTTAAAAAGCTGCCACTCTAGGGCTTTCACTTTACACCGCAAAGCAGAGTCAGCTCAAATACTCCCAGAAGTTACAGTCCATGCAGGAATGTAGAGAGCTGTTAACAGTACAGATATGGTCTGTTAGGTGTTTTGATAATCACAGTCATCACAAACCTACATCTGAAGATAGCATTTATCTTAATGAGTGAGAGGATCCCAATTGTCTCATCCCATTTGAATAAAAATCTCCTAGATTTTGGTTTAAACAAAAAAAAAATTATGCAGCCAAGAATCAGAAGTGCCTAGTGCAGAAAATGGAGAACTAAGAAGGGAGACTAAAAACAAAGACACCTAGTCTGAAGCTTAAAGGAGCCTTGAAATCAAAACATCTTGACCACCACCTCCAATGAAGTTTGTGGAGAAATGTAGAGCAAAAGAAGCCATGCTGCTGCACGTTCATTTTATTCATGCCTGACTCTGTTGAAGTTAATCAGCATGACATCTAAGCTAAAGTCAACATGTACCTATTTTGTGACCCTTGAATCCTCATAAACCATATGCAGTCCTCCCACAAATATCCCCTACACCTTTGACAGAGCATGTCCTCATTTTCTCCCTAAGGATAATGATGTGGAGTCTGCAATTATCAGCAGACTGGGACTGAAACTAATCTCAGATCTCATCCTTCATTTTCCATTTACACCAGGAGACAGTTAGTTTATTATGTTTGAAGTTCCTGCCATGTTTTGTCAGTCAAACACAAAGGCATCTTCTCTGATTTTCAACAATACTTAGCTTTCAAATGAAAATAGGTATTCTGTTCTCTACGCAGATATTGTTTGTATTCCCTTTACAGGATATTAGATCCCTCCATTACTTGTTTATCCCACAATTTCTGAAAGTGGACAGGTAATCAAGCATGTAGTTTGACAACACCCAAAAAGCCTGGGAGGAAAGCACAGTTCTCATTTGTATGGATAATTGTCACCAAAAGAGAAAGTTCTCCAGAAAAAGCTGAAAGGATAAGTAAAACAGCAAGGTGATGGCACAGGCCACAGGTGTGGGAGCCCTAGAAACAATCCACAGAAAGAACGTAACATATGATGTTTTTGATGTATCTATAGGGCAGTGTTTGCAAAACTTCAATCACAAATATTGCCCCCTCCCATCAGAAGTTTATATTACATGCAAATAAGTAAAATATTAGGTTGAACTGAATATTTGTGTTTCTCTTTCGATCTAGCAAGGAAGAAATTTAATGAGAATTTAACTCAAAATGGTTCAGAGTTAAGTACAAAATGATAGATGTCTTATGAAAATAGGTAAAGCATGGATTTTATACAGACCTGAATAAAAAAAAANAAAAAACAAAACTGTATTTTGTTTAGTCATTTTGGAAATTGTCTGCATTTCTTCAGCAAATTAGACTTGCTCCCTTTATGAGTCCTTTTACCCTTTGGTGAACCTATCTTTGAAGTTTCAGCATTAAAAGTAGCTCAGAATCATGAAGGGKTTTTTTTTTTAATACTTGGATCTAATGCTGTTCTCAAAAATGCTGTAGGCAATCCACTATGTGCTAGAAAAACTAACTTACTGGAGAATTTACCAAGCCTACTCACAGGCAAACTATGAAATAATTCAAGGATAGCAGTACACTTCTACATATGTATTTTTCATTCATCAATCTTTGTAACCATTTCATTTATTAGATTGGGATCAGCTACCATTGTGTATCTTGTTCAAATGCCTAAATCTAAGGTCTTAGATTCAAAGCCAATTCAAATTTATGCCAGTAAGAAGACATTCAGAGATCTGCTTCTATTAATGATTCCTTAGCTATAAATGGATGACGCCTGTATAGAAGTTCTGACTTTTGGAAAAAATCATCTTTGATAGTCAGATCCAAGCTTTGCATATCATGCCTAATTTTTATCTATCTTTCACTGACATATCTGGAGGAGCTGACAGGCCTGGAGGAAGAAAAGTCTCTCTGGCTCCAGACAAGTAGGTTAAAACTAGTGTAGACAAAACCAGTTTGTAAAAATCAAAAACTTAATGCACATATATATATGTAAATATATATAATATATGTATWTATTTATATTTACACTACATCTAGATATGACAGAATGCTTTCTGAAGATGCCAAACTGGCATTTGGAGCAAGCTCAATAAGGACTCTTCATTTTAGTGTATCAAGCTTAATGCAAGCAAAATTTCAGCCATTTTGTGATAAATTGATCCTCAAGAGCCAATCAGAGGTTAGAAGCCAATTAACAATTTATTAATTAAAACATTAACAAACAGGTAACAGATATTAACCAGATACTAATCAAGAACAGCGCTGGGCGGGCTAGGCGGGTGGCCCGCCGCACCTAGGACACCAGCCAGGGGGGCGCCCCCACCAACACCTAGACACCGCGCCGCACGTACTCCGAGCCCCCTTTTTATACCCCCCTCTGTCTCTCGGTGACGTGGTGTTTCCAGAAGTTTCCAGGGGTCCTGATTCGTCTGCGTTGTGTTACTGGTTCTCTTGTGGGGCTCTGGCAGCTGTTGGTGGGCGGAGTCGCTGGAAAGCAGGAGTCTTCCCGGTGCACTTGCAGYTCCCCTCCCCCTTGAGATACCCGAAGATGTTACAAGTAGCGCTGGTCTGGCAAATCRCCCTAACAAAATATGTGATCTTTTTATTGTGATTTTACRAACCAGCCTTAACTTATCACAATTTCATCAAAATCATTTAATGCTTATCTGCAGACAGCTTGTTGGTGGTCTCCAGTGACCTCACATCTTTCCAAAACAAGTCTGTAATGCATGTGCATCAGTTTGTCCATCACCTCAAAGAAAATAGTTTGGTTATTTTTTTCACTGTAGGTGCTGTTTTACTCTAAGTAAGGCTGTCTAGGCTGTGTAGTTTCTGCTTTAGTCCTTTCTTGAGTGAATGAAGAATTATTTCACGTTGTCAGTACAGAACATTTAGTAATTATGAGCCTTATATTGCTCAAAAGCACTAAAAGCTTTGAATGTTCTCCTCTGCATTAGCTGTACCACTACATTTAATGGGATTTTGTTCGTGATTTATTGTCAATTGACACAAAGCAGAAAAATCCTCCGATGGACTATTTAATATGTTATCTTGTCCTTAAATTGTACCCCAAAACCAGCAGACAATGATGTCGAAAGGCTCCTGCACATATCTCAGTCCAGCTGCTGGGCAAAGAGTCAGTTTGGAGATCCTGTGTCAGGGCTA
The DNA here is from genome assembly GCF_030028575.1 of Malurus melanocephalus. Lineage (NCBI taxonomy): Eukaryota > Metazoa > Chordata > Aves > Passeriformes > Maluridae > Malurus > Malurus melanocephalus. Next base: position 5,300,653 of record NW_026623239.1, on the reverse strand, counting down.
GCAAGCTCTCCCTACAAACACTCGCACCAAATTAAATTAATGGAGTTGCAGTTTCCAAACTGGAACTGGGCAAGAGTAGACTGGGTGTTTACAAAGTTGCGACCAATTGTGTTCAATTAATCAAACTTGCCAACAAGACACATGAACAGGCCTAGACGAATCAAGGAGGACAAGATGGCGTCTGAAATCCTCTGTCAGGTTTTAGAGGGCTGAAAAATAGAGGAGCTATCACTCCAATTCAGAAAATTGCAAAGTCCTCTTACTTCTGGCTCTTTATTTTTTATTTGTTTTTAGCTACAGTAATTGCAGTGAGAGATCACATCTGGACCTTAYTCCTTTTGCAACCTTAAAAGATTCCTGGGAGCTAAGAATAGGGTTTTGTATTTAAAGACCATTAATGCACCAGGATAACATGAGAAACGTAGTGATTTTTCGTTTATACAGAACTTTGAGATACTTCACTGACAAAAACAACAACAAAAAGGAGTGCTGCAGTAAGTGGGAAAAGTGTTSAAAATAGCACTTTCTATGTCTGAGGTGCCTACATCTGCTGTACATCATCTCCTCAAACCCTTCTCCCAGCTGCTGGAGTTGGCAAGAAAAGAATAAATTGGGGAATAAAAATCTGAAAAGGCAAGAAGTAAGGCAAGGTCTGAATCTCTTTTCCTTTCAGGGGAAAAAATGCTCATCATATAATGAATCAACTTTACGGACAATGTGCTTTCACAGTGAGGAAATACTAAGCTTTCTCAAAAATAATCACTTTTTTGRTAAAATTCTACTTGGTTAAATTCAGCTCTGTGGAGAAATACACCAGACTACTTTGTATTCCTCCCAGTATTTTCATTTAAAAGGGAGTTGCTGTGCAAAATAATGTCCTTGTCTGTCCCTTCCTCATACAAACCTCAAATCAAATTTAATAAAGCTAGTTTGATACAATGCCAGCCTACACTTGGTTTACCCTTGGTCGACTTTAATAGGGTCAAAAATATTTTCGCTTTGGCAGTGTACGCATTAATCATTTTTCCAGAGGATTTAGAAAATTGGAAGAGACAAGGCCAAGCAAAATTTTAAATTAATTGGGCCTACCCCAGCATTCAGGGGGTCACCTTGTGTCAGTTGTCCCACATTTTCCAGGTCACAAAGTTTCAGTGTATCCTAAGCCACCATGAGGAGAGATCCATGCTGTGGGCACACAAAGGTGAAACAATTTCTCCCAGAGAGTGCGAATTTTCCTACAGGCAACCACAATGATTGCAGCTTCCAGATTGTCACCAGACACCAACCACTTAAATAATGCATACTCGACTGGTGTCTGTACTTGGTGCATTTTCTAATCAAGTAGTCAGGAAAATTTGCAAACAATCTGTCATTTACCATAAATCTGCTGCCTGCTTGCAACTACAGAGTCATTAATTTTAGTGTTGCTCAGAATCCTTAATTTCAGCTGGGAAATCTATCTTCACAATCGTTGCTGWTTTCACTCTCCCTTCTGTTTTGTTTGGTTGGTTGGTTGGGTTTTGGTTGTTTTTTTGGGTTCTGTTGTTGCTGTTTTGCTTGTTTCCTAATCATCTTGCTAGGGGTTTGAACATCAAAGCACTATTCTTACAAGGAAAAGACTGTTTGTGGCAATGCTAATATGCTATTTCAGTGTGACACCGATAAATGCTTTCTGATCGTTATCTGCAATAACTGCCCACTCAGTATTTGACTGACTCRCCAGATGTAGTTGTCAAGGCTATAGGAGAGAAGCAGGGAAAAGACTTTTTTGGAAATGTAATTAATTTATTAGATAATTAGAGGCCTTACTGAGTGATAAGTACTGTGTATTCATTTTAGTTCACAGTTTAATTCTGAGGAAGAGAGTGTCACAAARTAAGTGCTGAAAATAACTACAGGCAAGGAAGTCATGTTAAATGGTTTATTATTTGCTTAAACATTCTTAGTATTTAACCCATAGCATTAATGAGATTTTTGGTGCTAGAAAAAATTATATCTTCCAGATTTATTTGCAAACCTTTAAGTTATAAGAAGACTGGAAAGGAAATATTTATAATTGTTGTTTACAATTCTGCAGACACAAAGAACATTGCTTTTTGAAGAGGTTTGCTCTCATTTTCAAGGTGTACTTGGAGCTGCAGCTGTGAGTATTTAAGAAGGTGTTGTGTCCTGGTTCAGTCTGAGTCATGTCCACCATGACCAGAAAAATTATTCAGCGCTTCAGTGTAACTATCCATTCCCATTAGGGCTTTGAAATAATCACACTGTCCAACTTGCATTCTAATATGAGATGTAAATGTCTTTGTTTCCACTCTATGATTGTATTAAACAATAATGTTCGAAAGGAAGATTAAAAAATAAAAAGGAAGAAATTGACATTACAGTAAAAAAACAGTGTAAACACAAGTCACTAAGAGATTAGATACATTTAAGCATCTCAGGATGTTTGTGGCTATCTTCATCTAAAAATACTCTTAGTTTTCTGTGACTAATTCTGTCTCCAGTTGTTCCCAAGTCTCTTTCGGATGGCCCAAAATGAAGTTGATATTTGTTTAGTAAGACCTGTAACCCTTTGATATCTGCTGACTGTTTTTCTGTCAAATAACTCAATTTTAATGCTAATGAAACTAACTGCCAGTGAGCAGTGCTAGTGACACTATTAAGCATTTAGAAACAAAAAAAAAAATAAAAAGGAACCGAAAATTTATGAAGTTGATTTCCATATTTGCTTTAGGCCCATGTGAGAAAAAGAAAGATTTTGGACATTTAGTAAGCAACAGCATACAAATGCCAGTTAGAAAAACATTAGAGGATTCTGCATATGAGGAGGGTGTTCCATAGCATAAAATGACAACCTATTCTTTCTCACCAGTTTCATGCATTAATTAAATCACATATTTAGCCTTGAAAAAGTAATACTACTGAATTAATTTTTGGTTATGTTTAAATTTGGATCTGGCATATCTCTGTTGTATCAGTTTTATGTCCAGATCTTTTTTCCCAGCTGTTATATTGGACCCTAAAATTGACATTACAGACTGTGAAGAAACATCCAGAAATGTGCTCATCAACATCAAGAACCTATTTGATAGGACCTATGTGGGATACTTAAAAATAGAAATTGTCAGAAACCTCTAATCATATCGGTTTCATAGACTATTAAAACAAACACACCAATGAAAACTGTCATGCAGCTGGATCTTCTCTTTAACACTGATTTTTTTTTCAAGAAAAGAGAAGCTTAAACTTTAAAAGGGTAGATCTTATATGTGAGAAATAATGCAAACATTATGCCACTAAACAAGGAAAAAAATAACATGCAAGTCTATTAATTAATCATTGCAAAGTACTGAATTGCAGCATYAGAAGAGCAGTGGTTTTGGTGTCATAAAATATTATGGGATTATGTCCCTATTGAGATGAGGTATTGTGATCGAAATGTACACATTTAGAGTAAATATAAATAAATACATCAACATATTTGTTTCCTAATGATGCTATTAGTGATGTATGACATTATTCATGTTACTTCCTTTATTACTGAAAAACATTTTAATTTATTTCAGGATATTTTTCTTCAGAGCAGCACTTGCTGCTCATCATTGTATTTTGACAGCAAACTGAATTCTTGTTCACAAGTATAGGATTTGTTTAGCTCCAGGCATCTGTGTTTGGATTATGAGAATGCTGATTGGTTCACTGCCAGGGGCACAAAAAGGTCAAACTGTCCTTTTTAAAGGCTCTTTTTTTCCTTTCCCCCACCCCTTTTTTTTTTTTTTTTTTTCTTCGCCTGAGAGTTTGGCTCATTAATCAGAGTTAAAAGAAAGGGGAAAAGGCAGTGACTTGAAATCATTTGATTCTTTTTCAAGAGGTATTTTAAAAAGCAGAACTCAATGTTAGTGTTAGAGGTTGAGTAGATGTTTGTATGGATCATACTGACATAGTTCTGACAGGTGACCTGAAACCTTTCAAACTGACATCTGTCACAGAGACAGACAGAGGGTTTTTAGCCTCAGAGCCTGTTTTCATGACATTTCATTTTTYATCAGATTTTGAGAGAAGGGGAAAAAAAAAGAAGATGAACTTGAAAAAATCTTGCCAGGGGCAGAAAATGAGATCAGGTTTTGTGCAGCTGTCTAACTCACCTTTAAAGGTTAGAGGTCCAGGCAAAGTGAAGAAAAAGGTCTCATTTTGATGTTATTAGCTAAAAGGACAGATTACTTCTTTAAGTCTATTTCTCCAGTTGCATAGCCAGTGTAGGACATTACAGAGGTGACAGTAGTTAAGAATAGCTTGGGTTAGCCATTGCAAGTCCTGATTTTCAGTATTTATGTGCTCTTTGCATTGAGCTGAAACTTTTAGGGCAGAAGTTTAACTCCTAAAAACATTTAAGGTGAAGACTTCAAATCTCTATCATATGGAAAACATTACATGACAAAATATTAATCAATAATTAGCTTCTGGTTTCATGCTATTCAAATCTTTGTTAGGAAACCGCRACTTCTACTTCAAATTAAATGGATGAACGTATGTACATCTGCAACACAGGCACCATAACAAGCGTATATTTTGAATTTAAACTTTGCTGGGTGTACCCATGAGATAGCTTGAACTAAGTAGAAATTTTCTTTCCCTACTTTCCCTTGGGTAACCATGACTCTTCTGCATCGGTATAGCAAGTCCATCCAATCAGAAATGCCAGKTTTTTTCCACACCTGCCACCATAAGAACTCCAGACTGAAGTTACTGTCTTGACCAGCTTTCCTCTGACGTACTGAGATGGCAGAGGTAACAGAGATCAGTCTTTGGTATGCACAAACACACCTGAGATTAATTGTCAACTATCTTTTATAAAAGTATTCACTCAGACCCATTTAGCCCATCATACATTATTCTGAAATCATGAAATACTCCTAGGCACTGAAAAAAAAGATGGTAAAATCCATATATTGGGCTAAAGGTGGAGAGCCAGTGATGGTCCTGCTCTACCAGAGATTTACCAGCTGGGCCACTGAGGTGAAGCAGTGGAAAACTGAAACCTATAATACTTGTTCCATTTTGTGGCTGCAACTGATGGTTAAAACAAACTGAACATTTTCCAACACACCTCTAAGACTGTGGTAGGAACAATGGCAGGAAATACTGAGGATACAGGCTGTAGTCCCTTCTTCTCTTTCTCTTGAGGAAGAAGGAAATGGTATTAATATTAATTGTGTCTCAGATGATCTGGAAATTTACATCTTCAGTACATTATTACTGTCAGCCATTTATTCTTGCCGAACCTATGTGGGCTTCAGCAACGAAATCTGGTCCAAAATTCATCAAGATTTGCTACAGTCTTGAGATTTCAGGATGCATTACTAAAATTTATTTATATTTATTTATATTGAGAAGAAAGAGAGCTGAATGATGTTTTTCTTATATGTTCAATTGTCCTGAAGTTTAAAAAACTGCACAAATTGAAAATTTTCATTTAATAGTGCCATTTTTTTGGCAGTTGGGATGTAGGAGTAAATATCAAAACCAGTATTTTTGAGTACCATTAATTAAAAAATACACAGTTTTTCACTTCTGAGGAAATTATGGTCTCTCCATTACTTTGAACTGCCAAGAAACCTTGAGAATAGCTCAAGAGTTATGCCATAATCAAACATACAACAACAAAATCACAAATTGGACAAAGCATCCAATTACAATTAATTTAACACAATTAACTAATGAATCTGTGCATTGGTCTTTCAAGGAACTCCTTCCTTTTTCACTTTTATATATTTTTTTAAATAAAGGTGAACAACTATTGAATGTAGCATAACATTCTTCATTAAGATATATCCAACCCTATACAAGTAATATTAATATGAATGTTCTGCTTTACCAGATTCTTGGACTTTCCCTTTTCTCCTTTTTAAATGTCTGGCCTAGTCTTATCAAATGTGGATTGACACAATTACTTTTCTCCATATCATGTTAGAGGTATCAGTACATATTGCAGGGATATAGCTAATAAAATTCTTCCTTAGCCAACCCAATATGAGTGAACATTAGACCATATTTCATTTATATACACTAAACAGTAAATTAATTCAGACAGTATTTCAGTCTCCGTTTGCAGAGATAATAAGCCTATGGAGGGAGAGAGGTATAGAAGAGATGCAGAAGACCTGCATCTCCAGAGTGTCAAGTTTGAGCTTCACATGTATTTTCACAGCTGTTTTGTAAGTGCTGTCACTTCAAAACCATCCTCAAGGAGGTCACCCTTAGCCAGGTAAGTCTGCTGCTGCCAGGGACAGACCCCGTGTCTAGCACCAGTTAATGATATTGTAGAAAACCAGCAAGGACTTACAGCCTCAATGAAATTCCTGTTAGTATCTGCGTACAAGCACAGGTCTGTAGGAAAATCTTCTCTCTTATACTTGCTGCACAGGAAGAATTCAGACTCAGCTGTGCAGAAGATATTTAAGTACTCTGCAAAACATGTAAAGCACAAGAATTACAAGGCAGGAAAAACAGGCCACATGGAAAGATGAGGAAGATAGAAAAAAATCAAAAGTATTTTCATGGAAGAAGTGTGCCTCTGGCTTTATGTTGGCTGTGATTGCGCAGTTTCACATGTCTCAAGAGAAAGCAATCTTGAGGTTAAGAAAAACATCAGTCGAAAATGTAACAGAGTTTGGAGGTAAAAAGCTACAAAACTGTAGGTTGTTTGTTCTTTTTCCACAGGAGAGAAGGATACCAATCTTAGAAGTCCAAGCTGATGATATAGAGACTTTGAGTACTAGCAAGAGAGCTAAGCACATCAAAAAGGAATTAACTAAATGCTGGGAGTATAAAGGAGTTATGGGTAGTTTAGAAAATCACGGTATTTCCAATGCAAAAGAATCTCTGCCATTTTTAGCAAATGAAGTAAAAAAGGAGGGATGGGTTAGGTGTTTAGTGTAATATAATGTATTTGGATTGCTATTTGTTATTACCTTAGTTCAGAAATAAATTTTTAAAAATAAATATGTACTCAGAACAAAACTGGTGCTAGACATGAAATACACAAGAATACTGTAGTTATGCATGTTGCTTCCCATTCCTCTAGAGGGTATTGTACTCTTATGGTATTGAATTTTAAAGGGCCTGGATTCTTTCATCTCCTACTGAGGTTAGATTAAAAATCTGAGTATTCAACAACTCTGAAAAAAGCAAATGTTTTTACTGACATGAAGAGCCCTCTTCACCATCATAAAGCATTCAAATCATGGTCTTGGAGGCAACATTCAGAAAATTTCTCTTCCCTCCTTTTCCTGTGTTTTTCCTATATGAAAATGCGGTGAAGGAAATCTGCCCTTGTCCTGGTTTGATGATTCTTTATGTGTTAACAGGAAATCAGAATCATCAAAACATCTTTATGTGGCAACAGGAATTAGAATTGTCAAGAATAGGATAGTTAATGACAAGAGAGATGTTAGCATTCCCTTAACACTTATGTCCACCCGCAGACATCAATATTTATAGACAGATAGACAGGAAAAGGAGATTTACAAGATATACCCTTCATGTTAGAGAAGTAAGCAAGACTAAGCTTTGTACTATTAGCTTTTTCATGTAAGCTGCACATTGATGGCAAACATGAACTGGAGATGAATAATGAACCTCCATTTCTCACCTTTCTGAGGAAACATCAGCTGTCTGATGTACTGTAATACCTTGGCCTGTTCTTGCTCAGAACAACTTTTGATTTTCTTTTCGTTGCACAGCACATTACAGGAAGATTTTTAGAGAAGATTTGAAGAGTTAATTGCAAAAATGTGAGCTGAATATTTCCATCCCAAAACTTCTAATTTCACGGTTTACTATGCAATATGGAAGTTTGATCTTATAGTTACTTTTTTTCAATAGTCACTGGAGAATCTTGAATTTCTGTATATGAAACCCCTCAGAGAAAGGCTGAATACAATTTTTCCTATAATTATTCACTTTTACTTAGAGTCTGAGACCAAGATTTAATTAAAATTTATGAAAATTCAAATTCCCAAATTATATGAGTTTACTTGAAACAAATTTTCTATAATAAATCTGTTTCTAAGTCTTATTTGTAGATGCACAACTGCTCATAAATGCCAAATATTTAAAATTATTTCTACAAAATAGATTCTACACTAATTTTTGTCTTTTTCATTGCTATGTCATACCAAGTATGCAGTTATTTCTAAAGATTACACTAGGAAACAGGAAAAGTACTCCCTTGGTTTCCAAACAAAATTATTCCCTTTTGTTTGCTTCTTGTTCTCTCTTTTATAAAAGTTTGCTATTTTCTATGAGCATTTTCCTAAGCTTAGACAGGGACAGAGTTTCTTATAAACAATTTTTTACATTATGAGTGACAGTGCACTGTATCAAGAGAGGTTGCCATGATTCACAATACAATTATATTTAACATATGAAATATCATTCATAATACAAATTCACTTTCTCAAGGACTTACAATGGCCATGGGAGTACTGCAGTCTTCCTGTACCTGTGAGATTTTTAAGGTAACTGATTATTATTCTGCTCATTAGTAGAAAGATATAGCATTAGCTCCTGAATTAACTTCTGCTGTCTTTCAAATTTTTGGATGAAATCAGACATGATGCTGAAGTAAAAAAGAGTATAAAAGCAAGGTTAGTATAGAGTTAAAATGCAAGGTGTCTTGACACAAAATTCAAATTATAGTCTCCATCAGAAACCTCTTAAATTAAACTAAATCCTTCTAAGTGTGAGATTCACTTGCTGGTCTTCACAGACAACTACACCAGTACAGCATCTACATTTCATATATTTGCATGCCTAGCCTATCGGAGTGCTATATACCTTGATCTAATTAGGATTTACTTCAGTTATTAGGACTATGAGTCCTTACCAAATATTTTCTTTTTATGATGATCAGGTGTTTTACAACAATTCTGGATCAGATTGGGAGTTTGACTTTCTTCTGCTCCCTGCTTGAGACAGGAAGCAGAATCAGATACTTGACACTTCCGAAGGGGATAAGATAAAAAAAAATCTGGAGACTGCATGGTGTCAACAACTTGCCAAAAGATTAAATAAATAACATGGGATATGCATGTATAAAAAAACTGACTAGAAAAAGGCCTCTCTTACAGAACCAATGTTCAGCCATGAAGCATTCAACTGGCATGGAAAATCTATCCAGAGAGGGCAATATAGCTGTTAAGATGATGAAGATAAAGCCCGCCTGAAACATTTCCTTTTACACTTTGTTTAACATGTGTAGACCTCTGCATGCTATTTCTCTCACACAAGTGTGTTGATACAGATGGAATTTATCATAAGTAGAGAAGACATTAAGAGCAACGGGAACAGATCTGGGTTACATTTTAACAGGAATTAAATTAATAAGTAACTTAAATAGAAAAGCCTTTTGAAGATTTCTTTCAAATCCATTGGGCAAGGTGTTGCTGATACGGTGCAGAGGCTGAAAATTCTGTGAGCTAATGTTTTAGGATACAGGCAGAATAATCAATCAGCTGATAAYTACAAGATGTGTGGGTTCACAGATGGAGTACTATTATTCAAGACTCTGAATAGGGAGTCCTAAATGAAAATGGGAAATGTACACGTTCCACTAATGTATAATTGCCAGCCTTTAGCCACCACAGTCTGTTTGCCCGGCAGAATTGGTGATTCTTCTTTCTGTTTTGGTTTGGGACTCTTTTCTGAAAATGTGTGTTATCAAGGAGGATGGCAAAGTCCTTGGAGAAGTTGTTGTGTATCTCTCAGACATTTTGCTCTCTCTCAAATAAAGATCAGAGACAATGGAGACTGAGAAGCTTTGACACATTCTTCATCTATAATGCATATAAAAGCAAGAGAAGGGTTATGCCTCATTGTCACCTTCCACATGAAAATAATGCTAATGCCTGAATGGTAGACTTGGATGTGAAGCAATGACATTATAATACAGCAGGTTCAGGAAAAAAAAATAATAGTGCTCATGGCCTCATTTGCAATAATTAACAAACTCAACATTATTGCACTTGAGCAACTATGAAAGGTTATGGACTTGGAGCAAATATTTTTTTTCTTTTGCACTTACATATCTAGATAGAATCACTATATACACAATAAAAAATGTAGTCTAAACAGGGCATAAAGATAGCAGGAATAAAGATAACTACTATACAGGGRAGGCTCCAGAAAATTTCCTACCTTGGCTAATAGTGTTTCAACTGTGAAGCATGAAGGAGCTAGGTTGCAGATCTTATTTGCATTTCTCACAATCTTACATAAAATTCTTGCATCACAGCCATGAATTAACRTGGAAATGTTACAATAACCCTTACAGGTAAGGGGAAAAGTGAGAAGTGTTGGCTGCAAACTGATGACAGTTTAAGTTGAATGAAGTCATAATTTTGTTTTAATTTGAAGGAAAGGTTGAAATGAAGGAAAGGTTGAAGGAAAGAAAGAAATGAACCACAGTATTGTGGGTTATTTATCTAAAATTAAAGGCCAATAATTTAATTAACTCTCCATACATAATGTCTTCCCTTTTTTCCCCCTCTATTTTCTTCATTCTTCTGTTTACTTGGAAATATCCTAAGTGTCATAAATTATTTCTTTATATGATGATGTTGTTCAAGTATTGAAAATCTATTCCAAGGTGTGTATTCATGGCTCTATTTTTTCTGACTTTAGTGAAGTCTATATTATAACTCTTAAGAAAAGAGATTATTTTATCTGCTCAGTATTTATTATAAAAAGATTTTACTTTTACTGTTGAGTAACAGAAGTCCCCTGTGGCATAAACTATAATATCTGGGGTGGTAGCAATGAGTAGAATATGTTTGCCAGTTTACAGGGAAAAGTCCTGATTTCATTTTTCAAAAGATGGAAATAACAAAAGGAAAAAACATTCAACAAGGAACCACTCATAATACTGATAAAATCTGAAGCAGTTACAAGGTAGCAGCTCTAAAACATTTTGATGAGGAAACATGAATGGTGGGCTTGTGGAGGAAATGTTAATTGGCCACTCTTGGAGGGATAGAGCTCCCAACTTATTTATATATCAGATAYCAAAGGTTAAAGCTACAGGCTATTGTTTGGGGCTAAAAAGAGGAAGAAAGAAGAAAACAAAAATGGTTATTTAAAATGTCAAGTTTGTTTGTGACCACATACCTTCAGCACAGAAACTTCTTATCTAAAAAGAGTTCATGATAAACTTTCCTCATTARCTTCTGCATGTTTTCTATTGTTTCTCAGCTAGTGTGCACCCAGCACATACCAATAATATAGCCAATTGTATTTATTATAATCCTCAACTTCTTTCACAAGAGAATTACATCATCAGAGCTGTCACATGCCAGGCATTGTAGATGCAAATAGAAAGCAACTGGGTATGTCCCTAAAGACTGTCAAACTTTTTTGTTGTCTTTAAACTGTAATCCATCACATGCCATGACTATAGCCTGAAGCGAAGGAGGAGACAGAACAACCTTCTTTTTTTTTTTTTTGTTGTTCAGCTTGTCTTTTCACATAAATACCAGGATCTTACAAATAAATGGCTTCTTTGGATTTATCTATTATTTTTTTCACTGGGCATCCACTGTGTATTAATAAGTTTCTTGTTGGTCATCTCTTTAAACGTTTTATTACAGCTTGTATATGTTTGTGCTAGACAAGTTGGTGAATGATTTTAATAAGGTAATGTTGTGGGTTTAAACCCGTTTTTCCTTTATCTGAGTCATGGCACCAAAAATGCCATGGCTTGAACTGGGCCGAACCCACAACATTCCCTCCCCGCGCCCCCACTAACACTAAGCCCAATTAACACTAAAATTTATGGCTTTTAAATAATTGAGAGAAAGATAYATAAATGCTMCAGAAAATGATCAGATAGGCTGAAATAACTTAAGTTGCAAAATAGATTTATTACTAAAAGCTACTAAGAATACTACTGCACCAGGGAGGGGAACAAACATAGGGAGAACTTTATAAGGAGAAGAAAAACAAAAATGAACATTCTAAGACACCTGTTATCATTTCCGGGGATCCGTATCTTTCTCAGGTAGTCCCTCCCCTTCCTCCATGCCTTCCTGTATGCAAAGAGGGKCAGGCATGAAAGTCTAACATAGATCAAACTACTCATTACTGTTGTCGTCCAGCATCATAGAAAAGTCCTTACAGCTCCAAGCTGTGGAAGGTCTTYTCCCAAGAAACAGTCGGTGTATGACTCTTGATGGCATGGGATTCTTTCTTTTACCTCATGGGAGAAAGGAAAACAGTCCTCAAAGGCCTGTGTTATTTTGGCGGCCTAAGGCCGCTATCTTGAATCTCCTGGCAGAACACAGCTTCTTCTAAACATCCACTTGCTTCAGACAATGTGGCAGAGGCATCCCTTGCCCTGCAGAACACAATTTCTTCTAATCGTAAACTCGCTTCAGATGTAAGGGGGGCCAAGCCCCTTTCCCCTTTTTGACTTCTGATCAGTTTAGTCCTCAAAGGCCAGGTTTTCCTCAGAGCAAGGTCGCTCTCTTTTCTATACAGGTCTCTCATTGAAGAAATAGTCCTTTCAAGAACAGCTTGTTTTCTCCATGTCCGAGCACCAGAGCAAAGCACAGCACCTGTCTTCTTCTTACTGTGATCCTGGGTCTCCATTTTTTTTTCTTACATCTCCTTACCCTCCTGCTCTGTTTCTCCCCAGTGCATGATACTAAAACTAAATACTAACAACCTAAAAACTAAATGGTGGCCGCAGTCTATCTTGTTTTGAATTCTTCTTAAGTACAAGA
>NW_026623239.1:5265970-5286934 GCF_030028575.1 Malurus melanocephalus | reverse complement strand
GGAAGGAAGGAAGGAAGGAAGGAAGGAAGGAAGGAAGGAAGGAAGGAAGGAAGGAAGGAAGGAAGGAAGGAAGGAAGGAAGGAAGGAAGGAAGGACAAGACAGTCGATCTCAGGTCTCTTGATTCCAATCTCTCTGTCAGATGAACAGCCAGGTTTCATCATAAGCTGTTACCACATGCTTTCACAAGAAGTCTTCTGTCTCAATAACTGTTCATACGTTGCTTTTAAATTATTACTTTTGAATCCCTGTTGTATATCTTCATTTTTCTGTTCTGCCATGCTGTCCTTGGTATTTAAACTGGCCCTATAACCATAATGGAAAGCATCTCACAAGAAATTAGAAAATTGCTAAACCTTCATACCTTCATACTCTTCTCATTTTTAATCTAGAAAAATGATAACATGCCCAGGGAGAATGCCAAGTTTTGTGCAGCTAAATAAGAAAYATATTGGGTCACAGAGACACACAGACCAAGTTTTCTAAAAGTTGTGAATATTTATGCAGCTTTTATTTATCATATATTTTAAGCTATGAACTTTCATCCAAACATAATTTGAAATGGCATTTGAGATGAGGTTGGCAGCTTAAAATTTCTGTAACCATTTTGCACTTACAAAGAAGTAAAATGCTTGTGTAAACAGTAGTCTCAATGACCCCTTGGTGGGGGGCAGAAGCGGGGAAAGGAAAAAACCCACAAAACAATTTACTCCACTGGACATGAAWAAACCTTGAAAATGAAAGCTCTAGAAATTTCCCAATACACGTCCACTGAGTAAGAGCATCTACTTATAATTTAACATATTAGCAAATATGCTCTTGTGCAATTACACGAGGTTTGTGGCCAGCTGCAGCTGCTGACAGAGTTGAGCCATAATTCAGCATGAGGCCAGTATGATGGAAGTTTTCCTTGTGCATTTGTTTGTATATTTATATTTCGGGGGAATTGGTCAGCAAGATTTATCCAGAAGGAATAAAAAACTCCCAATAAATTCTTACTGGTGGGCATTTGACAACATACTTTACTTATCTTGTTGCTTTCAGACCTTCTTTCAGGACTTTACATTGCTTATTAATTGAGAGACTAAATTGTTTATCCCTGATTTCAAAAAAGTTTTAAGTGGTAAAAAAGTTACTAGGGTGATTTGTAACCACCTATTTTCTGAACCACAAGAATCATTATCATTTTATCAAGTTAGGGGTATTTTTTGTTGGTTGGTCCTTTTGAATAAGACATATTTATCCAAATAGGACTGTGCCTGCCCAAAYTGGAGCTGATAACAAACCTTTAGATACAACAATTCCCAAGTAAGCCTTAAAATAAAACAAGCCTATAATCTATACCAAGAACCAATGAAGCATATGTGTGACCCCAAGACCTTTGTATGCCAGATGAGGGATTTCCTTTTATTCACTGGGGTTTTTTTCAGTCAAGGCAGGATGATCTTTGAACTGGGTTTGATTTTTTATGAAATTAATCAGAAAAAGTCCTAACTTTTTGATGTGTTGAGATAACACAGGAAAAGCATGGGATGGAGGCTTTAGGAGGGCTAAAACACCACAGAAAACAACCTATTTTTCATTCCCACTCCTTATGTTATCACAACTCAAGGAACTTATGTATTCTGTTCTCTTCAACCACTCATCCCACCCAAAATTACGGTACATCAGAGTCCTGGACTGAATATACAAATTGTTGACTACTGTTAACAGTTTCCAAAATGAAATCAAGATAATTTGCACAACTTACTTCAGAGGATCATAGATTATTTGTCAAATATTTTTCAAGCACTGCTCAACCGTTGCCTTCACTGAGGCAGCTAAATGGGATTTTCAGAGCACTGAACAGACCGTTAAGGATCTATTGCTCGTGGTGTTTCACTTGCTCTTCAGCATACAGCCAAAACTACCACTCCACATCCTTACAGATATCTTTACTCAAAGGTGAAAGTCACAGATGTCTAACCTGGACTTCAGTGAAAAGTAAGAGAAACCTTAGTCAACCGCACATAAGGATTTCTCAGCATACCAGAAGGTTTTTAGCCAGCAAGTATGACATGCCAGCAGTTTAATAACAACATTTTTGTTGACTCACTATCTTTATAGCTTGAATTTAAATGTGAAGGGCTCATTTCTCTCTTTTTCTCACATCCATTTCTGGATCTGGAAATTTTTGGATAAGCCATTGGCTGAGAAACCTGTACAATTTAGGGCTGAATTTTGTTTTGTTCTGTGCACCAGGYGCTGTTCAAGCACGAATCCTTGTTAGTTTCAAAGAGCTGCCCTGCTGCAGAAACAGGGTACCTGAACTGTTGCTCCTAAGCAATATGGCAAATCCTTACCTTCAATCTTTGTGCTTTAGGTAAATTCCACATATCTAATCAAGAGCTTTGGATGACAGTTTTCAATGTTTCTACAAGTATAAATCAGTATAAATCAGTTATATATATGTACTTAGCAGAGAAAAAATATCTCTCCTGGCAGGATTGATTATTCATTTTCAATACTGCATGTAGGTAGCTTAACATGTGGGTAATCCATACTGCTTCCACCAGGGGTTTAATCCTAAACCAAAACTTTAAGCCTCTGTGGAGCTAGAGATCTTTGAGGTTTACATATGGCCCAAATAGAAATGTTTATATCCTTGGAATTCCACAATTCATTTGGAGAATGTTACTTGTGTGTACAATGATACTCTAAAGATTTTTTCAGATTAGGAGCATACAGAGGAAGTTATGTGCAAGCAACAGTAAAAAAAAAAAAAAAAAAAAAAAAAAAAAAAAAAAAAGTCTTAATTATTTCAACTGCAGTAAAATCATCCAATTTTCTGAAGTAGTACTTATGGAAATGCAGGTCATCTAACAACTCACCGTCGTTACACCAGAAGATGCCCAAGGCTTTTCCAGGGAATTTGAGAGAAAGAGTTGAGTTGTCAAACAGATCAACTCAGACAATTAATCAAGCACCTAGATTAATAGTCCTTTGGTTTTCATCCATAGAAAACAAGTCAATCTCCTGCACTATTTTCTTTTAGCTAAAGTGGTCCTCTAAAAGTCTTTTTCATATTGAACTAAAATGTTTCACAATGTAAGTCATCGCAACAAGAAATTAGGGATTTTGACAAGGTCTTATGTTTTCACTTATTTTTGAAGTTCTGAACAGAAAATCTGGACCAATTCTTAAGTTTCTGTGTATGTGTTGAGCAAGACTGTATAATATATTGCACARGTTACTTTTAAAATACATTTTACTATGCATCATAAATACACTAAAACTCCTACAATATAAATTTAAACCTCAAGATTATATAAGCAACCAGCTGGATAAATCACCATATCCTCAAATAACAGTATTGGTGAAAGCTATGTGTGATAATGAAGAGGTTATAAATTGTTTCTACAGAAGGAAAAATTATTTAACTGTATACTTCTGAGGTATCAACATAAAGCAATAAAGGGCATCTATTATTTCAGAAATTTGGTGTACTTCTAATGGTTATGTGTGACCCTTCTACTGGTTTTACAGAAAACGGAAAGATAAGTTTTGAATCCTTGTTTCCTGCATGMATTTTTTTTTTCCTTTGGGGGGAGGGGGGCATGTACATATTCACTTAATAGTTAATTGCAGACTTACATGCAGCATCTGGAAGCAATCTACTCCAGAGATTGAAGTCAGTCAGGCCACAATCCTCATCACATGCCTACAGAAATTACATTGGTGAAAAACGAAAAGAGTAGATAATTTCTACTAAAAAGGCACTTTTTTAATTTAAATCTTCCCCTCTTCACTAAGTGTCTTGGGTTGATGTTTGGTGCCACTTTTTTGTTCTGTATTCCTTTTCCGTTGGCACATATGCCCAAAAATGTTTATCTCTTTAAATGCAACCCGGAAGAAAGAAGCAGGGGCTGCTGGGAAGACACAGGGACAGTTTAACTGCCACGGCTGCCACGCGGTTGGGCTGCTGGAGCTGAGCTTTATCTCTGGCTCTCTCTCTCTCTCTGCTTCTCGTCGTGGGAGTCAAGTTACAGTGTCGCAGTTYCTGCTGGCTCAGTTGGTTGGCTTTCGGAGGCTTTTCCTCGAACATCCCCTCTGCGTCTCCTGCTGCTCCTGGGTCCCACCGAGGGAGGGGCCGCGCGGCTCCATTCCGTCCGGGAGSCCAGGGCGGACTGGGCTGGCAGCGGAGGCACGCGGAGGTACCTCTGATTCATCACTCACTGGGAAGCTGAGACTGTGTTACTGTTCTTTTCTTTCGGTTGTTTTTTTCCGTTTGCCACTGTTACAAGAACCGCCACGTGGGTTTTCCTTTTGTTTCTTTCCCGGGGGCGGAGTCGCCGCCTGGCTGCGGGGCGAGTTTCTTTTTTGTTTGAATATCTGAAGTTACTTTTTATCTGTATCCTTGTTCTCTGACCGTTACTCTTTATCCGTGTCCTGTGGGCACTGTGTTATTTTGTTGTTGTTGTTAATAAACCCTTTTTTTTCTCTTCACTTTTTGCCCAGCATCTGTTTCTCGTGGTAGGAAAATTATCAAATTTATTTTCCTCTGAAAACATTGTCTCCAAACGGAGACACTAAGTTTTGGGTTTTCCAGGTGGAAGATATTAGAATATAGACTTCTTAAAAATACCTTTCATTTTGGCTCTTTCCTTTTGGTTTTGGTGGGGTTTTTTGGTATTTGGTTTTGAGTTTTTTGGGTTTTTTTGGTTTCTTCCCTATTTAATTTTGTGACATATATTTACCAACTCCAAAGTAGAGGAGGGCGAGTTTGACTGATGCAGGAATTCAGTGATCATGGCTTATGCTTGCAGGTAGCTGCAGTACAGTGCTGTGCTTCCCTCATGGCTAAACTTTTCTCAAGGTATTGATCCAGCATGACATRTCACTGTCAGCTGAGTCATTGTTTTCAATTCTTTGACCAAGATGAAAATGTTTTTCAGCATTGAGATAATTATTATGTAATTATAGAATTGTGTTAAGAGTGATGTTATAACCTTGTGGTGTTATGAAGTTGGCTTTATGATCACAGAAGAAATAGAATAAAAACTGTCAGGGATGTGAAAAATATTAGTCTCTTTGGTTTAAAGTTATAATATCCATAAGTTATTGCTGTTGTTGTTGTTGTTGTTGTTGTTGTTATTGTTAATATTATAGTGGTTACTCAAAGTCAGCAACATCTGAAATGACAAAGGTGTCTCTATTTGATAGAAAGCCAGTATCTTTTCCTTGAGTTGAATATCATATGAAGAACATCTGTCACRAATATTCAATAATAAACCTCTCACGGCCACAATAGAATGAAAATGGCTGTGACATAAGGACAGCTATATTTCATGGTCAGTGATAAGAGTATCTGCAATCCATAGTTCTCAAAAATGAAGAAAACATCCTAGATGTTTTACCTTGTTTTTGGGGTTTAATCCAGAAAAAAGAAGGTCAGCTGGCAGCCAGTAAAATTGCAAATTTGACAGTTGTAAAAATCAAGTGAGTCTATATACCCGACTTGAAGCTCACCATTCCCAACTGCAGTATGCACCTTAGCACAAAGAAAGAGAGAAATTAAAGACGTTGCTATAGTTTTCCTTTGCCTGACCATAGGCTGTAAAGTCAGAAGCTCCTTCTCAATAGGTCTGAAAGCATGGGCTGCGATGAATTTTGAACTTTCATTTAAAATATCAGCATAGTCAGCAACTGCAGTGTTTTAGGTGTAAGAGGCTTTTAAGGTAAATGACACTTTGTGAAGGGATTTTTGCAGAGTGCACATCTATAGAAACAGATTGGAATGGTAAATATGCAGCAGTATTAGCAGAACCTCAACTGCCCCAGCAAAAAAATCAGCATCAAGCAAAACCAAAATACACTTTTTAAATCAGCTCTTAGTTCTGATTAGGTTGATCTGGCAGATAAGAATTTCCAGTTRCGTTTTCCTTGAAAAACAACTTAAACACACACCTGTTGATCTCAACAGGTATCAAAGTGATAAACTCAGGTGCTGCAGCTGGAGTGCACCCATATAGCAGTGCAGAGCCATGGAACCTGCCAAACATCCTCAGCTGAAGCAAACCTGTGTGGTAAATTTGTCCTAGGACAGGACAAGCCAATAGCCTTTGTGCAGCAGGAGCACACTGAAGTTTTCCCTATGTATACACATCTATTGTGTGCATGCATCATAATAACTTATCTGAGATATCCAGAGATGCAATATCCAGAAATGTCTGTAGCACTGCCCAGTTTAGCAGCATTGCAAGTGGGCAGAAGTTTACCTGTAAATGTAGGGCTAACAATGATTTTTAAGCGGAGCTGAACACAGCACACATAAAAAATATGCACATACTTCTTTCTGGAGCTACCAAAATAAGCTGAATATATGGTGTAACTTTAAAAGAAAGAAAATGTTAATTTTTTTTAAAAACCCATAAGAAATTATTCTAACATATTTTTGAAAAAATTATTTTTTCAGTGTTAGTGCTGTAAATATTGTTTATAATGAGGAAATGTAATGATAAAGTTAACCAGGTATAATTTTCCATGTTGTTCTCAGGCCTTCTTTCTTTTATAATATATCTAGAAAATTTTTCAATTTTTAAGACCTTTGTTAAAAGAAGAAAAAAGAAAAAAAAGATTTAACATTTGTTTCTGTTTAGTCATATCCGTAACAAATCTTGCTAGTATTTCTGGATACAGTTTTATCTCAGATCATTGATTCTGTCAAAGTGAAAGTTCATGGAAATCTGATTTTCAAAATGTCATCTTTTCCTGCCATGTTATTCTGCCATTTTTATGACTGTCCCAAAAATGCTAGAAAAACTGTAACAATCCAGACTATTAACCAAAAAAACTGGAAAAAATTGCCACCAAACTACTTTCTTTCCTTGGAGTACCAAACTCAGAAAAACGGTTTGTGAATTGTGAATTTGAGCAGGATTACCATATTGAATTTGTAACTGCTAAGGTTTTGAATGCATTCCTAATAAACTGAGGTACAGCACCCTGACTGCCTCCAGCCTAATGAAGAACTGTGACTCCAAGGCGGATCAGTCTTGCAAGAAATGGAGAGAATGCAAAATAAAAACCCAGAAGGCTCCCTTACATTGTGTAACAGCAACATGTTTTCTGTCTCAAATTAAATCAGACTAAATTGTGATTTATTCTGAGGGATGGGCGACAGATAAAGAAAAAATGTCATCTGGAAGCCTTCTTCCCCCAGATGGTGACTTTCTGGAAGGTCCATCCTTCAGAAGTAATTTCTGGAAAATTTCTTAATTAATAAAATCTTGCAAATAAACTTTAAAATGACGGCTTTGTTATTCCTTTGGCACAATACATTAACAACACAGAGAGCTCTGCCAAACATTGAGTATCCTTTCAGGCGGATTATGTTCTTGTTTACATACCCAGCTGCACTTGGGACGTGTCCGTGGTGGTGCCTGAACAATGTCCCCAGTGGGGGTGCCCATTAGGAGAGGGTATACTAAGTGCCATTTACTTTGTTCAAATTGAATGAGAATACTCAGTGGTCCTCTGATCCTGAGGGAAAGTGTTGGAACCTTGCATTTTCTGAATCCTGTTCGGGCTTGTTTAATGGGGATGTTTGAGTTGCTCAAAAAAATGGCAGTCCACAAGATTGTTGTGGAAAGCCACTCTGAAGTATTTCATGCAATCTGTATGCAAGTGAGCAAGTGTGATGTGATTTACACTGCATTCCTAAATAAAGATTATGTAGGTGAATAAAAGTTTATATCATATTCTTATTAACTAGACATGTGTCTTCTCTATTTTACTGCTGCTTACTTTTGGAAGAAGTCAGAATTAACACGCATGCTTGTGCCCTATCTTCCTGAACATTTCCAATTCCTTCATGTGCATGTGGACAGCAAATACCCAAATGAAATATACACAGGGTTATTTTCTTCATGCATATAATTTATATTTCAGGAAAGCAGATAAGTTGTTAAAAGAAGGGCGATCAAATCCATAAATGTACTGCAGAAATATGACCATTTTACAGTATGGTGCCAATAAACTGTCAGTGCTTCCCCCTTTCAGTTCCTTGCAGTTTTCTACTCTTGAATATGAAAATTTGTAACAGTGAAATTCATTATGTAGCAGGGTGAAAAGAACAGAGTCCGATTCAAAAACAGTGCAGCTAAAATGTAGAATTCCGTAGGAAAATACAGGGATTTTGTATCCTCTGCTAGGTGTTCAAACATATTAAGATTGTTTTTCCTTTTCAAGTATCTGGGTCTGCCTCACATACACATGAAAACTTAGATGACTAAGTTGTTTGGGTGATATAGTGAATTACTCCTGAGGCACAGACATACTTCATTCCCAACTAAACAATGACATAATACTACAGAGGTTTTCAGATGTTCATCAATGCTACTGTCAGCAGCAGACTTGTGATGAAATCCTAGCTTTCATGAACTGCAAATCTCCCACTGACTTCAGCTGATTTGCCTTTCCCCGCTTCTTCCCTCTGCAACCGTTAAACCACATAACATTAAGGTTCAAAAGCACTTCATCATCTCAGCTACATTATTGAACTACTTGTAACCCAAATTGTTATAAGGACTTCTTCCTTTCTGGCCTACACAAAAACAAAATCAAAAAAGGACTAGTTTTTTTTTTTTTCCACTGTCCTGATGAATGAGCTTCTTTCTTATAAAATACTGTATATGTGCCAAGATTGTTCTATTCTAACAAATTACATGAAGGTGAGGTCTGGACTTTTCAACTGTCCTCCATGATGGAGACATCATGTCAGAGAAGCACCAGGATTTAAACAGCAGTTCTTCAGAAAGAGCAGCAACACCTCTCACATGGGACTGGTGAGTAACCTGAGTTTCTGGCACCATGGGAGTTATGTGACAGTGACAGTGCCCAAACTGAGGGAATCAGAAGGTAAGAGTAATGCAGGCTCGTGCTTGTAGGCATTCTTTGCAAAGGAGTGGGATTCACCTCAAGAAGGGTCACTGTCCTTTCCAAGCATTACTAGAAATACCGTCAAGCACCATTTGCTGATTGTGGTTCTCTTGCTCCTTATGTTCATTCCTTGATGTGTTCCGTACTGTGCTCTGCAGAATTTTCATTATYCCTTGGCCTCTGAGGTGGCTCCTCCCAGGAGTTTGGATATGTTTCAGCCCTTCACTGCTCAGAGCTTGGTTTTCAGCAGAGGTTATTTGAGTGACCTGCCCATAGGAAGCTGTTGCCTTCCCAATTCATTGGCTGCATAAGAGCTGCTGTACGATTATTCCCTCAGGTACTGGTTACAGCTCATTTGTCAGTCTGAATTTAAACATCAGTGCTATGAAGGATCTTTCAGTATTTATGCTGTGCCACACTGAAGGACAAGCCATCAGTTAATCTTATCAAAGGATAGACCATTATGAAACCTAGCTACCGGAGGACAGATGTCTTGGAGAAGAGACATTAAGCCTGACTATAATCCAACTCACTAACACTGACTAAAAGCTATAAATCGCATGTCTCCTACAGCATCTGAGAGGAACTGGACTTCTCCTGCCCCTGGGCAGGCTGACAAGCAGTTGTCTGAGCAGGATGCTGTTGTCTGAGCAGGATGCCGAAGGACTGATGGTTTGGGGTGACATCAAAAACTCTTTGACCTTTGCAGGGGTCCACCATGGTGAGAAGTAAGGATCATTGATACGCCTGACTGCAGTAGTGTAAGATATGTTTAATACTAATTGTCTTGTTTCAGAATAGAAGCTTTGTTGGAAATCCTTTGGGATTCTTCTGATGTCTTACAAGCTCAAGTTCTCATAGGCAGGAAAATAATGTAGAAAACAATGTAATTTAGATATTAATTGCTAATGCTGTGATGATAGGAAATTAATAGTTTATATCTCTCTCAGATAAATACAAAGGAAATACAAGGAAACCTAATAATGTGTAATATCTGGGGAGATGCCATTTTACTGTGCCATTGTTCAGCTAAACTCAGGCTTTAGTATTCAACATCTCAGCTGCCTCTTCTAATTGCAAAGGGTAACCTCATTTAAGCAACAATCTATCCACCAAGTATGCTTACTGCGTTTTATGGTCTCATGCAGGGGCTACTACATCACGTACTGTGTCTATTAAGCCCGAGCCAGGCAACCAAAGTCACCCTTCAGAGCCATTGCTCCCTTCACAATATCAGCCTGTAGCATGGATGCTAAAAAATACAGTGATCTTCTATGCAAGTGCAGGATGAGATCCTGCAAATAGATGTGCATACACAGAAAAGAATGCATACCGGAAAAAAAAAAAAAAAAAAAAAAAAAAAAAACAAAAAAAAAAAAAAAAAAAAAAAAAAGCTCTCTGCCCAGGATCTGAACCCAAGTGATTTTCATAGATTTAGGCTTTCTGGTTATTAAGGCCTCAGGCCCCTGTTTGCCCTGCTCACATTTACTCATTCTCTGTCTTTAAAAAAAGGCGAAGGAGACCATTCATCCAGCACTGACTCACCAGCACAAAGTACTATAAATCACTGAAAACTCTTGTCAAGCATTGGTATTTAAAAAAATATAAATGGAGTCTAGCTTAAAGAAGAACATGGATTAATATAATCATTGAAGCATAGGGTTTTTAAGATGGTTTTWGCCATCTTTTTTCGAAGATGGCTTTGATTCTGCTTTATTTGGACTGTTCTTTTACCACTGGTATTTCCAGGTAGTTCCCAAAGTGATGGAAGATGTACAAATTGTGAGGGTGACGTGCATTTTCAGGAGGGAACTGGTGGCCCCACTGCTCACAAAAGTGRTGCATGCTAACCACAAACATGCTCACCCTGCTGCCCTGACAGCTGGAAAAAAAAGGTGTTAAGCAGCAGCTGTCAAGCTACAAAGGAAAAGGTGGTTCTTAGGCTGGAAGAAAAAACAAGTGTTAATAAAAACACAGCACAAAAAGCAACTGTTCCAGCATTCCATACTCACTACTTTGAAACCGTTCAGCATTTTTAGCTTTATGAGATTGAGGGCAGTTTGTTATTCAGCCACTGCCTATGTGAATTCAATCATAAAAAAAAAGGGAAAAAAAGGTTAATTCACTTCTCCTAATATTCCCAGGAATCCTTCTGGTCAGGCTCAGCTGGGGACAGATGCAGTAGTGTCCCTGATGTCAGGGGGGAGGGAACGCTGTACCATTTGGGTGGTGCTAATTGGAGTGAGGCAGCCCCCTCTGTGCACACCGGTAATTCTGCTCATCTCAGCTGAGAGGCTGTTAGCAGTTGAGTTTGCACATCTAGGCCCAGATTTTGACAGGTACCCTCTATTGCAAATATTAGTAGTTAAGCATCTAACTACTCAATTGCATGTATAATTCAGGGAGTTCACTATCCAAGAGATTTTCTAATTTTTGCTCCCTGTAGTGCTCATGAGCACAAAATTGTGGACGATTTTTTTTATTATTATTTTTTTTTTTTTGGCACTGGTAAAACTGCTGCAAGAAAACAACATTGGGATGAAGCCCATCTGAAAGCTTGCTCCCCAGTGTGTCAGGATACAAATGTAGATTTTAATGTAGTGCCCTGTTTTCAAACCTTGGAGCCTGATTCACTACTGCATTACAGCAATAGGAAATCACTCACATTGTGCTGATACACAACTGGATTAACCTAGAGGTGAATGAAGCTTATTGTTTGCAAGTGCCACTTGCTGAAACAAGGACTATCTATTAAGAAAAAAATATCCTCAGCCCCATGAGGGAATCTGAAAATTTTAATGGCTAAAATGTGAATAAGAAAACTAGATTACTTTTCTATGTACCTTTGTTTTTACAGCATAAAATTCCCAGTATATGATGAAGAATATATACAAGTCCTAATTTAGCATAAAATAAAACAAGACATTTAATCCTGGGGGGAAAAATGAGAACAGTAGAACTATCAAACTATGTGGGCAATTTCCCTGTGCTCAAATTGCATTTTCTCCCTTCAGTGTTATATGGAAAAGGGTCTTGCCCTCTAGATTAGAGACTTTTGCATTAGAGGAAACTAGGTTATGTCTTCCACTATCAGAGATAAAAATTATGAGCTGGAGTGCACTTTAGCCAGTCACTCTGAAAAATGTTAGCCCAAGGGGGTAATAATTAGAACTGTTTTTGTCAGGTGACTGCATTTTAAGCAGTGATGTGTCTAAGAATCTCAATGAGAGGGTGGATATAAATATAAATATTTTTTTCAGCAGAACTGTTGCCAGGGTTTTTCCCTTTCAGGGTTTTTTTTTTTTTTTTCCCAAAAGTAAGCACTTTTCAGAAATTATCTACTAAAATGTAATACTGCTAAGCATTGCATTATCGTGGCCTGATAATATTTCCTTCAGAAACCAATAACTCCATACCTTCTGTGAATTTCATACATATAGTGAAAAACTATTCCATTATTTCTTATATTTTCAAGCAAACATGCAGAGAAAATGCAGCAAATAAACAGCATCTTATTTTTTCCCCTACAAATGTAAAACACATTCAATTTAATGTATTGGCCTCAATTCACCCCAAGAAAATAAACTCTGAACAGGAGAAGATATCTGTATTAGTGCTTTGATGAAAAATTATTTTGTGAACTACATATGTTTCTGCTCATTGTCTCCAGGAGAAGGGAAAAGCAAGACCAAATTTTGAGGGTAGGTGACTTTTCTGGTGCCATACTTGAGTTTGAAGAAATAAGCATATACTGAAATCAGATGTTGAGATACCACAGGTGGGAGTGGATGGCTCCTATTTGTGCAGATGTGTCCTCCCACACAGAGCAATCCTGAGGGCTGAAGACTCAGCACACTCATCACAACATCCTCCATGTATTTCAGAATGGACTGGAAACAACATCATTTCTCTGTTTAGCATTTACATAACAATGAAATGGCTCTAATTGTTGACAAGAAATTTGTTCTTGTTTTAATAAAACTTCTTAGTCTTTGATTACCAAACTTCTTCTCAAATAATTCATTTATTTTATTTTTTTTATCTTGTGACTATTTAGGAAATTGTGCTAAGATAAAGAGAGCTCCTAGCCTAGAACTGCTCTCTGGAACTTCTAGAGCTAGCAGAGAGGTTTTATGACATCACTGGCTCTGTGCCAGGCTGTAAACACTGCACATCAGTTCTAAAAGTGGGATCAACTAGAAGTCCAGGCTGAAGAAAACAAATCTAAAAGTGTAGTCCATAGACTTTTAGCAACTGATAAATCCCAGTGGGGATGGGAACAAGGGACAATGAGAACTTTACTGTTTCCTTTAACTGACAGGATGGTCACATTCCCTAGCTCAATGTGAAAACATTTCCTAAATTCTTTCTCACCCTGCCACCCCACAGAAAAAGACTAAATAGTAAATAAAAATTCCAATATTGCATGGAAGAGGTATGGAKTGTAGACTGGATGTCTATATTTGCGTGTACCCATTTCCGTTTTGTACCTGCATAGGCAGGATTCAGCTCATTTTTAAATTATGTGCCAGGGCCAAAAACTTTATGGATGTCTTCTGGGAAATTGTTCCAACAGTTTCAATAAGTTTCTTGTTTGCTTACACTGAACAGGATTTACATTTATGTCATTTCTACAGTCAAAGACTTTATGTATCGCATTTGATATAGTCAATCATGGTCGTACTGTACACATGAGAAAAACTTTTATGTTCATGATTTGTTTAACATCAGTGTTATTAATTGCTAATTTCTGAATCATTAGCAAATTAGCAGAACAAAATGAATCTTTGCTCAAATATATATACACTATATAATTTTTATTACTAAAGATGAGTAAGAGGATTCTAGAAATTGTGCAAATTTGTTATTATGTTTCATAGTTGTTTTCAAAATACTTTTAAACACATTAAAAAATAAATTAAAACACATTAAAATGTAAAACACATTTATAAATTTTCTTCCTCATATGAAGACATAGAGACAATTCAAATATTAATCCCTTTCCTTCCTTTATTCTCCTTTTTCCTTTCTTTAAGAAAGGTATTACAATAGATCTACCAAGGTTATTATTTGTCCTTACATCTTCAACGATTCCAAGGAAGAATGTTTTTTATTACTCTGCCATACCTAGAATTGCTATGTTCCTGCTACYTATAAGACACATCATTTTTCAAGAGAAAACTTCCAAGTTTCATCAGAAATGAGCATATGTGACCTTATGCAAAGTGAATCTCTACTAAAATATAGGGAACATATCCAAAATTACCTTTAGAGGAATAACCTCACATAAATTCCTTTTGTGGAAAAATATAAAAATTGCCAACCTACTTTTGAAAGCTTGAGTATTTTGTTAATTAATCCCAAGCAATTATAATGACTTTATTCAATGTACTTACATACATATAGCTGTTGAAATAGTCTTTATTTTTGGTCAAAGGACGTTAAAGAGAAATTATAATTTTATGCAATTGTTGAATGTTCACTTTTAATACAGGATACACATGGGATAGACTGGGAATAGCATCCTAGAAACACTGGAAATGTTGCCCATGGTTTTCAGACCAAGGTATCTATGTTAATGGCATTCTGATAGAAATCATTCCTTTTAGGATTGTCTCGGTTTGAGACAATGTTTTCAGATAAAAAAAGTTTACAGAGTAAATGTTTCCTCTGAAGTTAAAAATTTTATTATTTTTYCCCACCAACATGAAATAGATGTTTGGGCAAAAGTGAAGAGAAAAAAAATAAAGTAATTTTTTAACAAAACACAGTTAAAAAGTAACTGTTAGATATTTAAAAGTCCAGGAACACTCGCTGCCTCCTCTCACTCGCCCAGTAGTGCAGAGAAAATGGCTGCTCCAGTCCACGGGGGGAAAAAAAAAAAAGAAACAAAAAGAAAAACCCACGTGGTTGCTCCTGCAACAGTGACAAAACCTGGATAGTCCTTTTCCTCACTGTGGATGAAACAGAGAGCTTGGTGTGTTTTTCTGTCACCGGCTTGGCTTCTTCTGGAGTCCAGGACAAGACAGAGCCATGCGGCTTCTCCCCCACCAGCCGCCAAATTGCTCCAGAAGTAGAATCAAAGCAGCCACAGAGAGAGTCTCTCCAGGGGAAAGGTGCTCAAGATAACAAATCCGAGCTAGCTAAGCGTCAACAATGTAACTCCGCTGCAAGCAGTGAGCAAGGGCCTCTCGCAGAGCTGAGTTGAGCTGCAAAAGCCAACAAGCTGAGCTGCAAAAGCCAACGGCTGCACGGCAGCCCTGGCTTTTAAATTAGCCGCGCCGCCTTCCCAGCTTCCCCTGCCCCTTCTTCCGGGTCAGATTTAAAGGCACAAGCACCTTTTGGGTATACAAGCTTATGAATATGGGAATAGAGGATTGGCACAAAATCAACCCAAGACATTCCAGCCCTTATTCCATATCCATTAGCTTAAAGCCCAAACTAATAACCCATTCTGACTCTAAAAGACACACAAATATATATACATATATACATATGTGCATAATAGTGGCAGTGACATCCAGCAAGCAGTAATCATAAGCATCCCAACGTTACTAGCGGTTTTCACTCAAAATCAAATCCCCCTAAGGTACACGAGTTTCTCCATCCTCCTGCATTACCCACCATGTGCAGCCTGGTCCCTGAGGAAAAGCAACCCCACGGATGGGTTTGTCTTTGCTGAAGGCAGCATTAATCCAGACATTCTTTCCTAACAAACCTTTGAGACCTACTGCTGGGACCCTGTTTCCATCTGCTGTATGCAGGCGTTCAGATTGGGCAGGGCCTGCTTAGTTGGTGAAGCGTCGGGTCTTTACCATCCAAGCAGCCTTTGATAGATGCTGTTTCCAGTTTTTGAAAGTACCCCTGCCCAGTTCTTTCAAGGTAGTTTTCAGGAGTCCCTTTTTGAAAGTACCCCCGCCCAGTTCTTTCAAGGTAGTTTTCAGGAGTCCCACCTTGCCAGCAGAAGGTCCATGGTAAGGGATATGGTACACCCACTCAATGCAATATTCCTTAGCCCAGTGGTTTATAAGACTATTCTTGAAATGAGCCCTGTTGTCAGACTCAATTCTCTCTGGGGTACCATGCCTCCAAAGGACCTGTTTTTCAAGGCCCACGATGGTGCTACGGGCAGTGGCATGAGGAACAGGGTAGGTCTCCAACCATCCAGTGGTGGCCTCTACCATTGTGAGTACATAGCGCTTGCCATGACGAGTCTGGGGCAGTGTGATGTAATCAACCTGTCAGGCCTCTCTGTACTTGTACTTCTCCTACCTTCCCCATACCACAGCGGCTTTACCCACTTGGCCTGCTTGATAGCAACGCATGTCTCACAGTCATGGATAACCTGGGAGATACTATCCATGGTTAGATCCATCCCTCAGTCTCGTGCCCACTTACATGTGGCATCTCTGCCSTGGTGGCCTGAGACATCATGGGCCCATCGAGCCATGAACAACTCACCCTTGTGTTGCCAGTCTAGGTCGATCTGGGATACCTCTATCTTTGCAGCCCGATCTACCTGCTCGTTGTTCCGGTKCTCCTCATTAGCCCGGCTCTTGGGGACATGGGCATCTACACGGCGGACTTTCACGGGTAACTTCTCCACCCGGGCTGCAATGTCTTTCCACTCTTCAGCAGCCCAGATCGGTTTCCCCCTACACAGCCAATTGGCCTTTTTCCATCTGTCCAGCCACCCCCACAGAGCATTGGTCACCATACATGAATCTGTGTAAAGGTAGAGCTTTGGCCACTTTTCCCTCTCAGCAATGTCCAGGGCCAGCTGGATGGCTTTGAGTTCAGCAAATTGACTCGATCCACCTTCTCCTTCTGTGGCCTGTGCAACCTGTCATGTGGGAATCCACACGGCTGCTTTCTACTTTCAGTTCATCCCTACAATGCTACAGGAACAGTCAGTGAAGAGAGCGTAGCCTTTATCCTCTGCTGGCCGTTGGTTGTATAGTGGAACTTCCTCAGCCCGGGTCACTTGTTCTTGTTCCTCCTCATCAGCAAGACCAAAGTCTTCACCTTCAGGTCAATTTGTAATTATTTCCAGGATCCCAGGGTGATTCGGGTTTCCTATACAGGCACGCTGAGTAATGAGAGCAATCTATTTGCTCCAAGTAGCATCAGTGGCGTGGTAGGTAGATGGGACCTTAGCTTTAAACATCCACCCCAGCACTGGTAGTCAGGGTGCCAGAAAGAGTTGGGATTCAGTGCCAATCACTTCTGAAGCAGCTTGGACCCCCTCATTGGCTGCCAAGGTCTCCTTCTCTGTTGGGGTGTAATTGGCCTCAGACCCTCGGTAGCTTCGGCTCCAGAATCCCAGTGGCCGGCCTCGAGTCTCACCAGGCACCTTTTGCCAAAGGCTCCAGGACAGACAATTGCTTCCGGCTGCAGAGTATGTTCTTCATATCTGGTCCTGTCCTGACTGGGTTGAAGGCTACTGCATGAGCGATTTCTTGCTTGATCTGGGCGAAGGCTTGCTGCTGTTCAGGGCCCCAGTGGAAATCGTTCTTCTTGCGGGGCACCAGGTAGAGAGGGCTCACAATCTGGCTGTATTCGGAGATGTGCATCCTCCAGAAGCCAATGGCACCCAGGAAAGCCTGTGTCTCCTTTTTGCTGGTTGGTGGAGACGTCGACATGCTCTTATTGATGACCTCGGCTGGGATCTGATGCCGTCCATCTTGCCACTTTATCCCCAGGAACTGGATCTCTCAAGCAGGTCCCTTCACTTTGTTCCTTTTTATCGCAGGGCCAGCTTCCAGGAGAATCTGGATCTCCCCTTTTTCAAATACTTCTGTTGCTGTGTTCCCCCACACAATGATGTCATCAATATACTGAAGATGTTCTGGAGCCTCACCCTTTTCCAGCACAGCCTGGATCAACCCATGGCAGATGGTAGGGCTATGCTTCCACCCCTGGGGCATCCGGTTCCAAGTGTACTGCACGCCCCTCCAGGTGAAAGCAAACTGTGGCCTGCACTCAGCTGCCAGAGGAATGCAGAAGAACACGTTGGCAATGTCAATTGTGGTGTAACATTTTGCTGCTTTGGACTCCAGCTCGTACTGGAGCTCCAGCATGTCCAGCACAGCAGCGCTCAGAGGTGGAGTCACTTCATTTACACCACGATAGTCCACAGTCAACCTCCATTCTCCTTCAGACTTGCACACGTGGGCCACATGGGGCTGTTGAAGGGTAAGTGGGCCTTGCTGACCACCCCTTGGTCTCCAGCTCCTGGATCATCTTATGGATGGGAATCACAGCATCTCAGTTTGTTCTGTACTGCCAGCGATGAACTGTTGATATTGCAACTGCAACTTGCTGGTCTTCCACCTTCAGGAGTCCAAGGATTTTTAGACAGCCCAGGCAGGGTGTTTAATTGCTTGATGCCCTCTGTCTCTACAACAGCTATTCCAAAGGCCCACTTTAATTCCTTTGGGTCTTTGAAATACCCAGTTCGGAGAAAGCCTGTTCCCAGGATGCGTGGGACCTCTGGACCGGACACAATGGGATGTTTCCTCCACTCCTTTCCATTCAGGCTCACCTCACCTTCCACCAGAGTCAGGTCTTGTGATCCTCCTGTCACACCTGCAATAGAAACAGATTCTGTCCCCACATATCGTGATGGAATTAGCGTGCACTGCACACCTGTGTCGACCAAAGCTTAATATTCCTGTGATTCTGCTGTGCCAGACCAATGAATCCACACAGTCCAAAAGGCGCGGGTCCCCCTCGCCTCTACCTGGCTAGAGACAGGGCCCCTCTAGCACTGGCTGCCATTCCTTCCCTGGGCATACGTTGCAGAGGTTCCTTCCAGGGGACTGGACATGCCATTCTGCCTTCTGGTATGCTGGGCTTGGTTATGGGAAACCAGAGCTTCTTCTCTTCTAGTGGCACTTCCTCTCTGAGTGTTGCCATTCTTCAATTCATGCACCCGTGCTGCCAGGGCAGAGGTGGGTTTTGCATGCCACCTCCTTGTGTTTTTCCCATGCTCACGCAGGAAGYACCAGAGGTTTGCTCATGGATTGTACCCTCTTTCTCTGACTGGGGGACATCTGCTCCTGGTGACAGGGCCTCTGGTCTGGACAGATGCGATTTTTAGAAAGCTCTCTTTAATCTCTTTCTTGAGTTGCGGATGAGCCTCCTTAGTCTTGTTGTCCACTTTCTGTATACGTTCTGACAGGCTTGTTTCCACAGCTGAGATTCTTGCATGTGTTGGGCCATGCACAGTATCTGCATATGCCTGGAGCGTCTTCGCCACAGCAAGCATGGTCTCATTCCATTGATGAATTGCATTTCATCATTGCTAAAGCAGAGGCATATTCTTGCGGCCCAAGTCATACGAGTTTTAGCCACATCAGCTACGTATATTTTACCATGTCTGGGCTCCTGATTGTTTGATCATTTGAGAAAAGGATCTCCAAAACTGCCAGTTCTCTCAAGCAATTGATCCCTTGTTCTATGTCTTCCACAAGGTCTGATGTATGTGGAGATCTTCTACACACATGTATCTTTCCCTCACACTTTTTAGGAGCAGTGCCCAGAGACTGAGAGTTTCAGACCCCCTTGCCATCCCTTGATCAATAGCTGCATCACCTGACAGGGATCCCAACTGCATCGCTTCACCAACATCCAGCAACATATTATCACCTGCAGTGTCCCAGACGTGGACCAGMCAGAACAATATCAATTCATTAGGCTGTCATTTGTAATATACCTTTAGGCCACGAATGTTTTCTGGGGTCAGAGACTCAATAATAACTTCTGGTTCAGATTCCCCTGCTGGCTGTGAGGTTATTGGCTGCCCATCATCATCCACTGGGTGAATGGATTTGGTTTTGTGTTTTCTTTTCTGGACAGGGACAACTGCTACATGCTTAGGCTCACCGTCTGGTTTAGCTGCAGCCTGAGTGACTGGGGTGTCTGCTGACTTGTCCTTTGGTCCCTCTGGCTTTGTCTCCTGCCCTACAGCATTCAGCAGTATGCGATAAGCCTTAGCCAGTGCCCAGCATATTGCAATGAGCTTCCTTTCCTTAGAGTTCTCATTGCACTTCTCTTTCACGTATTTCCCCAACTCAGCTGGGTTCTGAATTTTTTCAGGAGGGAAGTTAAAAGCTATTGGTTCAGAAAAGTGCTTCAGTATTTGGCCTATATTGTCCCATACCCCGCACCACTCAGACTTTCCACACATGGGGGAGGTGTCTGGGTAGCCCGTCTGGAAAACTCAGCCCTCATTCTAGACATGCTGCAGACCATATAGAGCATTCCTACCAGATAAAACACCAGGAAAGCAGCAACTTTAAGATCTAAGGGAAAATCTAAGGGAACATCTTCAAAAGGTGATTTGCCAGATTTGAAGGGGAAGAATGAGATGAGGGGCTGGGAAACATCATCCCCTACTTTTCCTGTACCAGACTGGCTGTCATTACTAATAAGACCCCAAAGCAAGTTACTAAGACCAGGGTGGAGAAACAATATAGCATACCAATTTTCAAAAGCTCCCAGTACATCTCTTAAACTTTTATAAATCATCACTACCACACCTATAAATATAGCAACTCTGATTCGTGTCCATGATCTGTAAAACCTCCATGCAAGGGACAAAGTTGTCCCAATATGTAGATAGGCAAATAGGCCTAGAGACCAGAATGATATTATTACTTCAAACAGCATGGTGACTTCTAACGGTACCCCAATACCAAGTATTTAAAAATCAAACTGCAATTATTACAATTTTTCTCTTCACTTTTTCAAGCCCCACACGTTGGTGCCAAAATTTGTCTCAGCTTGAGACAATGTTTTCAGATAAAAAAGTTTACAGAATAAATGTTTCCTCTGAAGTTAAAAATTTTATTATTTTTTCCCACCAACATGAAATAGATGTTTGGGCAAAAGTGAAGAGAAAAAAATAAAGTAATTTTTWAACAAAACACAGTGCCCACAGGACACAGATAAAAAGTAACTGTTAGATATTTAAAAGTCCAGGAACACTCGCTGCCTCCTCCCACTCGCCCAGTAGTGCAGAGAAAATGGCTGCTCCAGTCCAC
>NW_026623239.1:5220228-5265618 GCF_030028575.1 Malurus melanocephalus | reverse complement strand
CTGCACGGCAGCCCTGGCTTTTAAATTAGCCGCGCCGCCTTCCCAGCTTCCCCTGCCCCTTCTTCCGGGTCAGATTTAAAGGCACAAGCACCTTTCGGGCATGCAAGCCTATGAATATGGGAATAGAGGATTGGCACAAAATCAACCCAAGACAGGCGCATCTAAACTTTACATCAGTACATTGTTGGGCTCTTTTAGGGGTATAACCTAAAATTAGCAAATAGATGCTCTGGAGAGTGTTATCAGCCTTGATTCATTGGTGCGTTCAATAGCCTTATTCTTTAATAAATCAGTTTTGTTTCTGAAGAATTTAGCAAGATTTCTAGCCTACTGCTAAGGGTTTTTGAAGCTTGTCATGGAAATCTATGCCACTCTCTCACTGAAAATGGAAGACAAGGAAGGGGCTTACTGAAAGAGCTACAACTTTCCCTTGAAGGTTTATCCATCCCAGGACTTCTGCCCTTTTACAGTCCATATTCCTGGCCTAGCATCATGTGTTCTGGTCTAGAGAATGTTAATGAACAAGTTAATATGAACAAGTTTACAAAATATGTGTGAATGCTTTGGTTTCCAACACTATGTAGAAATTGCTGTTAGTTGATTATGACTAGATGCTGGAATATTTTCTAAGCATAGTTAAAGCATTCTTTTCTTAATTTACATTGTAGTTAAGATTATTTTTACAGGATACCATTAATTGAAACTTTTCATGGTTCACATGCCATGAGAACCAAGATATAGACAGATGTATGTGTGGCTACAGGAGTCACTCCACTTCGGTGGTTGTAGTTTGGGAACTTAAAACAGTTCCACCTGTGTCAGCCAGACATTTAAGGTAGATGAGTCAATTCTGATTAGCAGGCAGCAGCCCCTAAGTTAACGCACCTTTTTGAGGAATATAAACTGACATCACATGCTGAAGGAAATCAGTATTCACCCATATCTGCACTGTAGAGAATGCCATCTCCCAGCAAAAGACTGCTAATATGAAGACTGGGAATTGCCAAATACTTTGCAAAGGGAAGATGCTTAAATTATCACTGTAAATCTCCAAAAGCCAACACAGCTGTCCTTGTCTCACAGTTCTTCTCTCATCTCCATGCACACTATCAATTAATGATTAYGAATTTACCTGACCACCAATCTTACCATCCCTCCTATCTTTGGTCATTTCTTCATATCAAACCTTATTATAGTATCAGCATGTTCACTGATCCTTTATGGATGACTTCAGTCCGCTAATGGGAGCATACAAATACGTATAAAAAAATACACTACTGGATGGGGTACTTATTATCTCCTTCCCTGATCACACCACAGACACTGGGATCCCACATCTATCTCCTATGCTGGTGTAGAATTTCTGTCCTACAGATGTACTCTATAGCCTTTAAACAAGTATAGAGGCTTTGAGAGACCACAGTTCTCAATAATGAAAAGGCTAATTTCAGACATACCTTGAACAAAAGATCAACCTTCAGTTTCAAGAGATTGTCCTTCCCTTTCATAAAACTTAACTATTACAGTACATTTGTTCTTTTTTCCACCTTCTTTTTACAAGCACTTGGAGTTGAATGAAGGTTCTTATTTGTCCAGTCATCATACAAACCTACTGTTTTCTGATGCAAGCAACTTACACAAATTGAAAGAGACACTGTTGTAATGTAATCCCCTTTAAGTATTCTTAGACCTTTATAAATTCAAGATAAGTGCCAAGTTTTTATGTGAATTTTCTCATAGCAAAGGCTTCAGTTTCTCTCTGTTCGGAAAAAAAAAAAAATGAAAACCCAGTAAATTAATAAATGCTCGTATGCTCACAATTAATCCTACCCTAACAACTAGTGTATGCCTAATTAAAGACATTTGCTATAGAATAAGGTCGCCTTGTCATGCCTGTTATGAGAGTGAGGTAAAACCTCATGCTACTTTTATGAGAAATGCAGTCATTTGTACATCTAGGGGTGTTAATCTGGCAAGTGCTTTAGGATCTACTGGCATAAAAGGTGCTGTAATTGAGAAAACAGTGAAAAATGAAGCAACTGTGGGATTTGCAAGAAGAGAAGTGGCTTGCTTGCCAGTGTGAAGAGACTGTCATGGATTGTGCCTCATATCAACAGAATAGTGTGTTAACATATCAACAGAAGCTGAAGCAAGAACAAAATTGGTGTTAGTATGCAAAAGCACCCTTCTAGTGMCTGTAATGAACTATATACTTTTCACTTACAACACAGAAAATAAAAGTGAAGGCTGCCTAGAAAAAAATGAGAATTTGATCCATCCCAGAAAATGGGCTATTGCAGAAAAACATTCAAATATGATTTTTCACAGATTGCACCACTTTAAGCCCTGGGCTTCTCACTTCATAGACAACACTCTGGAAAAAAAAAATTTAAAAAAATTAATTTTTTTTWAAAAAACCCACCAACCTATTTTTTTTTTTACCTTAAGTCATGATTCAACAACCAGAAGAAATTATATATCTTGAACAAATTTGCGAAAAGCAGAACTAATACATGATTGTGGTCTTCTGGCTCTTCTCAAACTGTCATGGCRACTCAGCAGCTGGTTTTGTGGGTTCAGTTTCAGATTTCAAGAGAAAGGTACAAAGAATCTCAGACTGTGATTTGTTGCTTTCATTATATAGAATGGATTGATGTGGATTTTGTGAGGGTTTGTGGTAGCATGGTGTGGGGCGGATGTTTTTTAAGCTTTTTCAGGAGAAAGGTGTGACCTTGCTTGAACTTGTTTTAACGCTGCAGATAGTTTGATGTCATAGAATCCACACTATGTGTTTTTCTATGTCCTGGCCTTTCCTAATGTTCACAATTGTTAGACTTGCATGAACTCATCTACTTGGAAGAGATTTCCAAAGCATTTCAAAAGAACAAACAAGAAAACATTTAAATAAAAAAGAAACCAAGGAAATGCCACCTTATTACATTTTCACTCTAATTTGGGTGGTGTGTCCTTCCCTTCAAACTCTTCACATTTACCAATCCGTACACATGAGTAAAAATCTACACATGTATAGAATAAACCAGGATTGACCCCTTTTACATAATTTGTGGTCTCTTTACATATGTTGTTTTTGAATTTAGAGCATAATCTCCAAAATCACCATCAATTAAAATGCTGTCAAACGTTATGGAATGGACTGAAGGCCATATCCAAAATCTTTGGCTCTTATTTTACACTTTGGATTTGGTTCTTTTTAGTTTTATGTAGCAGTCAAATCAACAACTTCAATAATCTTCTAGGTTATTCTTATTTCCGCTGCTAACATAAAATTAAAATATAATTAAGAAAAAAAGGGAAAGAAGTCTTGCTTTAATTCTTTATACTTCAGACCAAGATGCAGCACTCTGAGAAAGATAAATGTCTCCTTGCCTTCCATTCGAGTCCAAACACAAAAAATATTCCAAAATGTTCAGATTTCAAATCTTAGTACTTTGAAATCGTAGAATTTCCTTCCCTAGGCTGGATGTTTAGCTGAGGGGAAATTGCATTTAAATGAATGAGCAGTGCTTGGCTGAAGATGTCCGTTGCTGCTCGCCTTTGAGGGATTTAAACATTATTTTGTGCAAAGGATGTTTCACCAAGTGGAGACTGCATGATCCAGGCTTCTGGCTCTTCATTCATCTTCATCCACATTTAAACCCTCATGAAGCATTTTGCTCCAGCAGTGATTTTTGCAAGACTAGGAAAGGATAAGGGTCTGTTCTCCAAAACATGGAGAAAGTCATAGGCTATAAGGCCTGACATGAGCAACTAAGCAAGTGAGAGGGAATGTCACTTTTCCTTTACAATCCTCTAGCCCTGCTGCAGCATTCATAGAGTACCAAAATGTGTCAGAGAAACTCCCTGTCTCTGCCTAGATTTTTCATTTTCTCCCTGTTTGTGGGGTTT
The DNA here is from genome assembly GCF_030028575.1 of Malurus melanocephalus. Classification (NCBI taxonomy): domain Eukaryota; kingdom Metazoa; phylum Chordata; class Aves; order Passeriformes; family Maluridae; genus Malurus; species Malurus melanocephalus. Next base: position 5,261,712 of record NW_026623239.1, on the reverse strand, counting down.
TTTTAATTAAGTTTTATTGCAGCAGAGAGGTGTGTGTTTTTTTCTTTTGTGTCTGACAGTAGGTTTATAATGGCAGCTTTGAGCTACTTTAGAATTTTTTTTTTTTTTTTTTTTTTCTGCAATATTGGTGAGCTAATAAACTCTTGCTCTGTGATGATGCTTTGAAGCTTCAATGCATGATACCTCTGAGACCAAGCATCTTGCAAGACTCACAAGGACTGACTGGGTACATGCAAACAAGACTTCTAATAATCCAAATATTTATAATTCAGAGATGTTTGTTGAATGAATAGACTGTCTCAAACTCAAGCATTTATACAAATCACCACTCTCAAGAAGCACAAAGAAGCACTAATATGTAACAGACTTATTCACTCTGTCTAGTGGCACATCTTTTTCTTATGCTAAAGAAAAATGAGACTTAGCATACCGCAGCCTTGATTTAGGATGTCAATACTTATGTTCCTTTTTATTTGGTGCTGACCAGAATGGCCAAAAATAATAAAAACTGATATATGTGTCCTGTATATGGTGCTTTGCTATTCCAACATCTTCATTTCAGCCAGTACATAAAAGTAAAAAAGCTTTCTTTTAAAAGGATGTGTTATATGTTTAACCCCTCTATAGAGTTACCTCTCAGATTGTTTTCATCTGGTGGATGACTATATGTTTTAAATGTTCTGCTATTTTTTGAAAAYTACTAATAATTTGTGTTGTGTTCATCCAACTGTGCATAAGATCTGCACTGTACTGATGACCCCAGTTCATCTTTAACTCTCTTCCTACCTTTCTGTTATGTCATCATTTTTTCAGGTGGCTGTTTTATTTGAATTTGACTCAAAGGTGTTTTTCTTGCCTGTGCAACAGGCAGCCATCCAGGAAGCAGTACCTCAGACAATATTTCAGATGATGCTGAAATAAAATTCCTGATGCAAGACACCATATTAGAATATAAATACTAATTTTGGGAAAAGGGTGGGTACAATCTAGTTGTTTCATAAGGATCCAGGCTTCTACAGCAATGATATGAGAAAGGCAATCCTAAGAGCAAAGCACATATTCTTCAAAAAGTCATTTTCAGAATAGCTAAAAACAAAACTAAAAATTACTCAGAAGCAACGGGAATTTCCATTTAATATTTAAAGCTAGCATTTGGTTGTGAATAAAGCAGTTATTCAACTCTCATAAGCTGTATAAAACCATGGTTCTAAACTGCATGAAGGACAATTTTTGCCAAGAATTTAATGGTTTTATTTTAAAAGCACAGCAAAACATGGAGGTGATAGTTCAGGATGGGAAGTTTCTTTTGTATTTTTTTTTTCAAATTCTTTAAAAAACTTTTATCCCATAAAAATTATGTTTTCAAACATGCTGTTTGTGCTTTCAAAAGGGATGGTATACAAGTCCCAACAGTTCATCATCTAGGAAGCATTTAAAACATTCAAGTTTTCCTATTAAATAAGCTTTCAAGAATGAGAAATATTTCCTAAGGAAAGTACTCTTTTACTAGCACCTTCCTCTCTCTTGGAGTAGGTAAAAAATGGCTTCCTTATTTTTATGGGTGAAATGAACATTTTCCCAAAGTTGTGGAAGACATAGCAAAAAACAATGCTTCTTCCCAAGAATAAAATTGAGCAGTTTTAAAATGTTTAGAGCTTCTGATTAAACCTTCAGTGGTAGGTTTCTCTTACACAAAGCATTTATAAGCAGCATGTCTGCTAGAGTATTAGTGATGCCACTGGACTGAAATTGACCGAATAATTTATGCTGTTTACTGTTCAATAAAGATTTTTTTAAAAAAACAAAGTATAAGCAGTGTGGGAAAACAGGAAATGGACAAAAGTATATAGCGAGGAATGCTGGTTGCATTAAACAAAAAGTTACTTTCTACGTTTAAAGTTAATAAAGTGTATCTAAAGGGGAAAGCACAACTTACCATATGGACAATTCTAGTAAGTGAACACTGTCAGCATTTTCAATGAAACCAACTGGCTAAGAAAAGCTGTTAAATAGGTGTGAAATTAGGTGAAATTACTAGGGATACACTTTCTTTTAGGACACTTTGCTTTGTTCCTTGCAGTGCCACATTGGAAAAAAAAAAAATAAATACTGGGAATGGAAAGGCAGCTATATTGATTTAAGTTTGCTAAGGAAGTCTCAGAATCTATTTCCTCTTTTTCAGAATAAGTACATAATGTATATATAAAGATATACATGTGAAAATAAATATTACATACATAATACCTTCAACTTTTCTCTCTTTATGTGTGAATCACAGTTTGTTAGAAGTTACCACTATGTGTATTAGCATAAAACACCTAACTTGAATTGTCAGTTTATAAAATTTTCAGAATGTATGATTATGGTTCTGTTCTTACTCTAAATTTTTACACAGCTTGTATGATTTATTTTATCTGTTGAAACACTGGTTTTATGTTAACACATTTTTTTCCTTTTTTTAACACAAAAATTTAATACTCTCAGCCTATTGCAGAGGCAGACTTGCAGACCAAAGGATGTATGCATGAAAGCGCAAGAGGAGGGGCGGGGGAGAGAAAAAACACGTAGCTCAGTTAAGCTGAAAGTATTTCACTGATAACTCAGTGGCTAAAAATATTTGAATTGTTTACAGGTTGCGTAGTTTATATGTTTGACATATTTTAACAGATTTCTATYATCTGCTCAGTAACCATTCCAGTAAAACTACATAAAAGAAATCAAGCAAAATCACAGGCACCAGTCTGCTATGCTGTTTCTAATTTGAAGGCAAATTCATCTCTGACACATGGCAGATTCCATGCAGGTGGAAACAAGCCCCTCACTGTTCCTCTCTCTGCCAGTCAAATTATGTCATCAGTGAAGGATCAGTGGGTTTTAATGATACGGTGGCCTCCATACTGAGAAGTAGGTCCTCGCAGAGCAATATGCATAGCCAATAAAATGGTTGTCAGCAAATTACAATTGACACCTAACATCACTAAATCTGCAGTGCAATTCCCTGTGACAGTTGTGTAAGTATATTAGAGGAAAATAATTTATTTCAAAAACAGCATGTAAGACACATTTTCCTGAGAGGAATTCACGTCATAGTTACAGTAGCCAAACCAAGCAGTATCGAGGCAACCTTAATCGGGGAAGAGATCATAGACACTAACATGTTAATTGAAGTATGATTATTTATGTGTGAAATAAACAAAGCTACACCAGTTGTTTATTGTAGATTTTAATTGTAATTGGGTATTTTAGTTGTTTCTTGGTTTTAAATTAATAATAGCCTCTTCGTTTTACAGGGAAAAAAACTATAAACACAAAGCAACTCTTCAAATGAAAATTGACSTGGACTGGAAACATCTTGATGTTTTTCTGGACCAGAAGCCACATGCAAGCATACAATTCTTTACTTCCCTTCTTTGAGCTTCCCACATAACCCATTGCTGTATGTGAATTTGAATATCTGCATGCTTTAGCATGTATTACAGCATGTTATGCACATTTGACTCCTTACGTGCTAATCATCTTGGGGAGCATCAGCTCCAGACAACCTCAGTGATGTTTGGTAACTCTTCTTCAACTAGGGTTATTGTGTTGATTGTGAACAAAAGGTAGGAGAAACAAAGCACCTTACTCTGGTTTACCTGATTTGAAACATTCACCTGGAGCAGAGCTCTGTCCTTGTAAGCATACATACATATGACCACTGAGGTGTTCTCTCCCCAGGATGAAGTAGTTCGAATGCCTGGTGAAATGAGACTGCAAAAAATTCATTCTAACTTTGTCTCCAGGTAATTCACCTTTGGCCCAGTGATGATATGAGTCTGCTGATGGGGAAGTTATAATAAGTCAAGTCAGGCAGTCTTCAGCAAGCAGAGAAGAATGAAGAAGGTTAGCAGAATGATGCAGGTGTAGCATCTTGTGCTAGACAGCTCATCCCAGCATGAGAATTACCTTGTAGAAGCACTCAAGATTGCACATGAAATATATGAGATGGGTCCTTGTTGTGCAAGTGTTGTCCAGGTAAGCAAATTTGTTTTAAAAACCCAAACATGAGACTATTAGTCAATGGGTGTGATATTTACCCTTCTTGAATATCAGATGGAAATTTTTTTGCAAATGAAAAGGCTGTGAGATTTCTGTGCATGGAGCTGCCCACCTATGTTGGAATCCAGTTCCAACACAAGAGTATCCCTCTTGTACCATCATTTCCTTTGCAAACCATCTGATAAAAACTGAATGCAATTAAAGACCAGTGCTCTTTATCCTGTCCACTATCAGACATGAATAATTAATCAGGAAAGCAGCGATAAAAGTTAAGGGAAAACAATAGTTGCAGAGTGTTCCTTCATTCTATCCAGTCTCAGCTCAGTGAGTGCCCAGGTCCTTCAGCACCTTCCCAGGAGCTCAGCACATTACCCTAAGTGACTGGCTGGGAAAAGAGTCACTCTGAGAGCATGGATGTGCTGCTGCTGCTGCTCTCACCCCATGTCACTGGAGACAAGGGGCATCCTCAGCCCACTATGGCTGGAAACCCTTTGTAGTGCATCAGATCAATAAGATGACACATATTTTTCACAGCCATTTATTTACCCTTCAGCAGTCTCATGTCAGCAAAGGAGGGGTTAGGTTTTAGCCAGGATCCTTTAGGACTGCAGCTTTCAGAACTCATGGAAGCCTTATGAGAGCAGTTTATMTCAGAGATGGCTTTGAACATCTTAATGACAGCATGGGATTCCTGTATTTCCATGAGGCTGCTTGGCGCTGCAGCCCGACATGGTTGTTAGCTTAAGCAGCAAAATAGAGGACTCCATATGTCTTGAAATTAGAAAACAGTGTGGCATGTGGTGGTGGATTTTTATTTTTTTACTGTCTAGACGAGCAGACCTGCTTCAGGAAACATTGCTGTTTCCTAACAACTTTGGGAAGATCTGGCTTCATGATATTCCAAAGGGAGTTAAAACGGTAGCATGCATGAGCTTGGGAAGAGTTTTACTTTTTCTTACTGTGAAACACTGGAATACATTGAATCACTTGACAACACGRTTTCTTTAAACATTTTAAGTGGCAGAGAGTTACAAATGATGGTGCTTTGCAGAAAGTTGTCCTCAGCTCTTCAGCTCTCAAACTCAATACCCACCAGGGTCCAGACGCAGAAACTTTCATGGAGCATTGCATACCAGAGGAAATTTCTTTCAATCTGCTGCTTTTGCTGTGTTTATCACAACATCCCTCTGTATTTAATCTTCCATTATAACGATTATTTTATAGCTGGTTCCACAAGTGATCTACAGGCATCTCTTTGGAGCTTTTATAATTCCAATAATTCAGTGCTCCATAATCTACCTGCTTTTTCACAGCTGCTGAGCAACTGCAATTGATATTGAATCCAAACATACAAAAGTGTCCAGACGAGACAAAAAAAGGTGAATTTCATTATTTATCTGAATGAAGTTTAAAAGTTTTCTCTCACAGAGTTTGCAAAGGAAAGAAATTTGCAAGGGTGGCTGTTTGTGCATGGCACTACCATATCTGTGCAAAATGATATGCATGTGGAGCTGGACCATGTGCCTGGAGCTTGTTGATGTAAAGACAAAAGAAAAACATTATAAACCAGATGTGGGAAGTGCACTTGAACATGATAATTTAGCAGTAAATAATGAAATGCACTGGACTCTTAAGCAATAGCTGAAGAACTTGCACTAAATCCATAATAAACTCATTACAAAATGCTGCAGCTCAGTTTAGCTCTTAATTGGCCTAGACTTGTGTATATCCTATTGAACACAAGTAAAATAATGCGAAAACTTAAGTGACAACAGGAGGAATGTAATCTCTCTGCCTCCTATGCTGCCAAAGAGGGTTGTGTCATTGCTGCCTTCCAACCTGAGCTTGTTTGTCACACAACACATGGCCTATTACCTCATTACCTCGTGAGTCTCACTGGCAGAATTTCTACCCTAAAGATATCTTCCTCTGTTGCTGAGATTAGTAATGCTGCAAGTACAGCTTCTGAGGTCTCTGGTAGGAATGCTGACTGTCAGGGAGTCTGCTGTGAGTGTACCTAGGCTGCCATTGCGTCTCCAATTGCCTGTTTAAAAATGTTGAAACTCACAGATGTTCTACAGAAGTAATTGACTACAAAAAGCTCTTCTGACCCATTCCCCAACTCTTGGTGAAACATCTTATCCCACACTGCTCTGTTTAGCCCTCTTACTTTATGTTTTACAATCACCTTGCATTCCCTTTTCAGCTCACTGTGCCTAACTGGACCTCCATGAAATAAAAAACTTATCCAACATCAGCTCTGATTCTTTTAAAATCCTAAAGGTAGATGTTGTGTGAGTGTGTAAACCTGCTGTTCATCTCCTCACTTTTTTGTACCTCACCTAGAGTTAATGACTGTGGCAGTTCATGTTGGCAWGCTCAGTATTTCCAGACAGGGCCTGAAAATTACATTGTTGGTCCAAATTTCTCAAGTTTTCTGTGGCTAAAAGTATCCTAAAAATAGAAACACATCCTATTGGACAGTACTTTCAAATCATTGCAGGGAAAAGACAGCATTTCCCAGAAGATGTTGAAAATCTGCCAGAAAGCTGGTACACACTAAAATAACAGAATCTGAAAACAGGGGAACACAGCTGAATGTAAAATTAGGAAAGTTTGTGCTTCTGCTCTCACTTACAGGATGTAGGGGATAAACTAATTACATGCTCAGGGTCATGAGCTCGATTTCATCTCTAAAACTTCCCTTGAAGTTCAAACTAGTTTTTCCATCTACCCAGTCAGAAACGGTTATAGCAAAGCCTACTGGGCTACTAGTCCTACCAGTTCTACTAGTCCTATCAGTTTTACTAGACCTTCTAGCAAACTAGACTCCCTGCTCAGTCCTAACATACTGCTTCATCTATTAGCCTTATTTTTATTTTGACGTAAGCATGAGAACAGGTTTTAGACTCATAATCTATCCTATGAAAAGCAGGGATATATCAGATGGAAAAGCATGCAGTTTGACTAATCAAAAGAAGCTTGTGCCAGGCAGATCCTCTGGAAAAGACAACTGACTCACTTGAACTATAAAAACGAGACAAATCACTAACTAGGTTTCAACAAAGTACCTGATAGTGTGACATGTGAAAATCATGGCTGAAGTTGGAGGGGCTGGGGCTGGTGTGTTAGAAAAGTGATTTCTGTTGAATCCAGATACTAAAACGGTTTTAAGTGAATTATTAATTTGTGGAAAAAATGTTACTAAAGTTTCTCAAGGTTCTTTCTTAGGAACAAACTTACTTAAAGCTCTCATTTAAGTTTTGAGACAAAAGCAGGTGTGTGCTGATTACAGATGCTTTGGTGTCATTTTCGATACAAAGGGAAAATAAAAGAGAATTTTGAAAGATTTTTGCGACCTTGAAGCCTACAGGACAATAACAGGATGAAATATGGTTGGAGAAGGTGTGGGCTCACAGAGTCTGGTACTTTCAACACATCCCAAGTGAGTCATTTTGGGGGGAAAATGAGGCCACATGTTGAAGTTTATGCATACTGGACAAAAGTACTTTATACCATATATTTTTCAATTTTAACAAAATGTTATGTGTTACAATCACGAAARGGTTGCATTGCAGTAATAAGTGACACCAGTTGTTCTCTGAAATATGTCAAGGCAGAGAGTGGGGCAAACCCAAGATTTGGCCTCAGCCACCCCTCTTCTCTTTGCAGCTCACTGCAATCTGTAGTGCATTTCCAAAGCACAGAAACTGTCACTGCAGAAGCAGTGGATAAAGGTTCTTTATGCTCTTTYTCTCATCCTACTGGCTTCTCACATTAGCACAAGCTGGAATTTGGCACAGAGGGGCTGCTTTTTTTGCAGAGATGCTTACATCTATTTCAGGAACATCTGCTGCAATAAAAAATGTGTGGCACATACTCCATGACTTGCCACATAATCCTCATGTGACAAATAACTAAATATAAAATAAATCTGACAAAACTAATAAACTACAGCAATGCCAGGAATAATAATCAATAATGTAACTCCTCTTTTAAGGGATGAAACAGGAAGGTCACATTGTGGCTAATTGCAAACATTGCAACTCAAAACACCTCCATCATTGTGCAACTATAATTTTAACTTCATGCTCAGTCAGATCAGGTCAATAGTTTGAGGCTCAGTGACCTTCTGCTAGTTGACCAATATCTTAAACAATAGGCCAATGCAGTCATCATTATACCTTCTAGCACAGTGACTACTGAGGCCAATTATTTTTGAGGATCAGACAACAATTTCTAATTGAAACTACATCATAAGGAAGTGAATTTTGATATCTGACAATAAATACAAATATTTGACTTAAACGTATTAAAGACAATTTAAAAATCAGGGATATATCTATAGTGACATAGATTAGAGGATGATTTAAGACCTGTATGTGGAGAAAATTCAGACAACAATACTGCAAAAATGCAAAATGAATGAACACATTTTCATGTCTCAGATTCTCTTGGTCTATCTTAAAAACCTGGGGAGGCAGTTCAACACTCAACATAACAAATATTAAATCAACAATGTACCTATTCTTCCTTCTACCCCACAACCTCTCTGCTCCATTAGAAAAAATAAAATCAAGTCATATTTTCCTTCAGTTTTTATAGAATGTGCTCTGTACAGTATGGGCATAAGGATTAGCATGTATCTTATGGATAGCTGGATGTGTCAGATAGATGAATCAGCCTTCTGTGACCTGATGCTATAGTGAATTATTAGATTATATGATATAAAATGTTCAGACATCCAAGGAGTTCTCAACTGCTCCACAGTAGTAGCAAAGAGTGAAAGAAGTCTTTTGTCGTTACTACCACTGAAGGAAAAAAAAAGAAAGAATAAAACAAGGTATTGTATGGTATACACCTATTACTTTGTTTCATTTTATATAATATGAAGAATGAATTATGCCTGTCTTTTGAAGTTTCCCATAAAATAGTGCCACATTCTGGTGCCATAATTTATTAATAATTAATTATTGATTTGTGACTAATAATTAAATAAACTATTAATAAATGCTTAAAAATTATTAATAATATTGGTTAATTTTTAGTTTTTTAATTTCCCATTTTGCTATCTGTTGAGAAGCCAGGTCAATTAATGCTACATGCTGTTGGTATTTATCATTGTCGTGTCTTAAATATGATTGTTGTGGTAACATTTTCAGCAAAAACACACAGTATMATGCTGATGGCCAGTTCTACTTGAGCATGCTATTTAAAGTTGTCTACACATCAGTTTTATATCTCATAGCAAAACTTCAGGAYGAAGTGGGGATCCGCCATCCAGCTTATAAAGCAAATAAACATCTCCATTCTGTCTCAAGGTTTTTCAGAGGGGAATGAATAGATACATAGACAGCTGTAACTCAAAGACCAAAGGCAAAAAAAATGAGCCAGGCAAGTGAACTCATTGTGCATGCGTGCCGTGCATGCAGCAGTTCCCTCTGCTTTGCTGGCACTGAATCCTCTTCACTGCTGAGCAGTTTGTTCTGATCCAAAAAAAAAAAAAATCTCTACATATACCCAGCCGTAAGAAAGGCAGAAAGCCTTTACCTGACTGGTAAAGTCAACAGGGTGGTGTTAAAATCTCGCCTTAAAACTGGTTGTAAAATAAATAATTCTTTTAATTGGGCAACTGGATTCATGCTTTAACCTTTCCAAATGAAAAAGAAGGAATATCTTTATTGTGAAATCCTTGACAAAATGCCCCCAGGATAAGCAGCAAGTCTGGAGAGCTTTTGAATACAGTTGTGGGGATCTACCTTTGAACTCTCAAACAGTGAAAGTGAAAGAGGGCAAGAGTTTCATTTGATGATCCTTAATGTCAAATCTGTTCCTATTGCTCACACAAGCTCAGAATGGGGATCTTATTTGCTATGGTGTAAAAATCATCCAAAAGCTTAACAACAACTGAAAATAAGAATACAATGCTTAGCGAACAGACATCTTCAGTTCTCTGTAAAAGTGCCCAAACTGGTACAAAAAGAAATGTAAGGGCCATTTCAGATAGTGCAAAAAAATGTTGCTGTTAGGTGGGGACAAAGATGAAATGGAAATATTTAACATTCATTCCTGGTAGAAGCTCTCTGTGAAGTGCAGGAAATCCTCAGACTTATTTTTCAAAAAAAATGAGAAGAGAATGGCCACATTTCTTTTTAATCTCATCCAGACTTTTCAAAAGTCTGCTTTTTTGTTTCTTTTTTGTCTCTTTTTTTCCTAATAATTTTAGAATTGATTAGTCTTCTTGCTGTTTTTTGCCAGTCTTGTACTTTATTTCTATTGTGGAAGAGATCTTTGTGTGACGCAGGTAGTGCCCCAAGTGTTTGATCTTTGACCTCCACTCAGAGGCTGTTTTATGTAGAAAAGCCCTGTGATTATTGCCATTACTTTCTTTAACCTACTTTTTCACCTTGAAGTGTAAAGGGTCACAGCTAGGGCCTGGCTGTTATTGCAGTCTTTAGATGAAGCATATACTATGAAAAGAACTCTGTTTTTATTTCTTAGGAATGATGGGTTTAAGCCTTTGAGTTCCATGAAAATAATTTTTGTTTTGGCAACCTTTTTCTCTTCTATTTTATGAAACTGAGTGGAGTAAAATACCTATCTAACAAGGAGGGTTAATTGATAGTTGTAAGCCAATGTGCACGGTCTCTGCTAATTCCCTTATTTATCTTAAACCATATGAGCTATTGCCTTTCAATATCCTGTTTTTAACTCTTTTCCTTGTATCAGTTGCTGAGGATGACTATTTAATTTTGAATATACTAAACTGGACCAGGGTTTAAAATATTTATATGTCCATAACTGCGTGACTTGCAATATTCTGAGCCTACCCTGAAGGTAACAGAGTGAGACATCAAAGAACTAAATATTTTTTTTTGGGGGGNGTTTCTCATGAAGGTCCTTGAAAGTGGTTCACCACTTGTATCTCAATAAGTAAACAGTCTCGGTTTATTGTTGTTGTTGATGACAATGATGTTGATTTTTATTACTGTTACTTAGTAAGTGGAGCTAGAAGTACTTCACAGAGGAAAGACACCTGTGCCAATTTTTGCAGATAGTGGTTTATCAAGAATGAAAGTTTTTAGGACTGCAACTCCAGACAAAATTACCTAAACAGCCTGATAAATGCCAGGAAATATAAAATACATGTAATAGAAAACATGCTTGGAGTGCTGGCTGCTACCTGCAGCACTGATGTCATTATCWAATAGCTCTGTATTTTAGCAAGTGCCAGCCATAGGAAGGGTGGATGGTTCATTTCATGCTGCACAAAAATGAAAAATGCCCCATGCCTGAACATTACAATAATCATAATATTGTTATAATAATTAGTGCATTTAATTTAAGGGATTAGTCCTTCTGATAGCACCATTAGCCATCACTATACCCTGTAATAGGTGGCTTCATCCTTGTTATGACATGATCTTTCCTACTGTTTGTTGACTTTTCAATGCAAGGGGGAGGGAACATTCCCAGCCCCCCAAACCTTTAAGAAGCTACTGTAAAGCTGTGGTTTTATTCTCAGCTGGAATGTTTAGAAACCCTTAGAGCTAAATACCTCGGTGTACTGCTTAAACACCAACAACAGCCTTATGGGGCCTTGCCCGACTTTAAACACATCTTTTTTTGTTGAGAATATTGCATTCTGTCACAATTCTGTAGGGAAACCCTGGGCCCACATTAAATATACTAGCTTCATTGAAAGTTACTGAATTGGACTGAGTAGCTTTTTGTTTTATTCTCTCTTTACTTCACCCCCGGCTGAGACTGGATAGCCTTTCTTCTACTGGAGCATGCTTTAAAACATCCCAAAAGAAGGGAAGGGGGTGGAGTGGATGGGGGAGGGGGCAGGCTGCTTCATAGGAAACCAAGAGGTGCAGCTTAGGCCCATAATTAGTCTTGATCCTTAGAGTCTAAAATATTTTAACACCAGGTTTCTGATTGCAGCCCTGCAAAGTGGATTTGGGAACGCAGAAAAGTAATTAGGTCTGTGCATTGAAGTGGGGAGAGCATTTAAAAGTGAATGGGTGGTTACCACATTCTTGGCAGCCCGGTTTTTATCTTTTCATGCCACTGTTGTTAGAGATGATGGGTTTATTGCAGTTTTAGCACTTTGGAGGTGGCTGTGTTTTTCTTAACTGAGCCTTTCACTCTCTGTCTCTTAGAGGAATACTTGTGGCAGAAGGAAAAGTGAAGAAAATGTGAAATCACAAAAATAGCATTGCCTGAAATCCCCCAAAATATTGTTTGCAGGAGCAGAACAAGCAAGAATAAACCACAGCCCTGCAATAGACCACCTGCAAAGAGTCCAGGTTTAATTAATGACTCATTCTGTACAGAACCTGCTGGAGATAATGGTCACCCCAAGGAGAAGAAAAAAAAAAATTGTAGATTCTTTGGCAGGGTGTGCTTACATCATCATCCGTACAAACCAGCTGACAGACAGGGCAGGAACCAGCAACCTCCTTATAACTCCAGACTGTGTTTCCAATGTGGATAAATCGAGCATGCAAATGGTGTTAACTAGGAATTAATAGCCTGTCACAAGGCTTAATAACTCATACGCGGTTGTTGTTTTTATCATTAAGTATATTTAACTTAAAATAACAATATGTGGATTTCCTTATCAAATCCATCATTTTTACAGGTCTGTCTGATGTATTTGCTAATCAAAAACTCACTGCTGCTGATGTGAAATCACTGAAATTTTGTATTACTAAAAATGTTCTGAAAATGAGTAAGGAACATATATATTTCCAAAGGAAGAAATAGCTTCTCTGTCTCTCACTGTTCTAACTGCAGACTGTTGCATTGAAAAGTTATGGCAGAAATATGAGGAAATTCTGGGCCATAGAAAAATGCAGGAAGGTCACTTATTAGCTGAGAGAAATTGTTTAAAACATTGGGAAGGATTTGCTGAGGTATAAGAGTAAGAACGATAGTTTACAATACAAATTTGATAAACAGATAACCTTGGGGTACCATCATTGTATTATTTATCAGATTATCCCTTTTTTGTCAGGGATTTATCTGGGTTTTGAAAGATATCATAGTATAATTTTCTTTTTTATTTTCTTAATCAATTTTTAGCTGATCTCCTATTCAGGGTACCTAAAAAAATTCATTTCATCTTTGGGTTCAGTAGATATTTATTTAAATACAAAATTTAGTTCATTTTCAATGACAAGTTTTTAAAGGGAATCTGTTTTATTTGTCTCTTCTTTTTGTCCAATACCTGACAAAATGCCTTTTTTCAGTTGACTGGTAGGCAGTATTTCTTTCAAAGGTCTCTCATGTATGCGAATGCATGGCAGAAAAGGTTTTGCAGAATGTCTTTGCTAAGGCCTATGTGTGTGATGGGACRAAAAACAACACTCTTTTAAACATGCCCTGAAGAGTTGACTGTAACAGAGGAAAACAATACCTTTGTGTGATTTTGAGTTATAAAAGTCTCTTGGGTAAGTTCCGCTTTATAAAAACAATGTCACTTTCAGAAAATTTGGCATCTCTTTCCTAACTCTGGGAGTAGAACTGTAGATGCAAGATATTCCTGTGATCTGGAGAACAGGATGAAAGGGTCTGATTTTGGTGTTTTTGGAGTCAATGTCACTAGTCAGAAGAGCTCAGATGATGCAATTTTAAGACTCTAGCAAGACCCTGGGTGAGCATTTTCTAGGTGACATTGGAAAGCTGTTTTCCTAGTTCCTTTGAGCTGTGTGCATCTGAAGGTCTTCTGTGATTCTCACTCTTGATTTCACACCTGAGCCCTTTATATAACTCTATATAATATGTACATCACATGTATTAATTCCAGAAACGTCAAGCCTTATGAAACATGTTCCAGTAACCATTCTGAAACACTGGTGAAATAATGTTGACATAACAYTTCCAGTTCTGAAATGCCAAGTTTTGAAATACCATGTCTGGAAAAGTGAGAGAGATATGCAGAAGTGGCAGTCAAATGTCAGGAGACCTAGCATTATTCCACCAGTTCATGGCAGTTAATAAAGCCCAGAAAGCACCTCCTTGACAGTCACGAAGTGAAGGGCTCATGCTCAGAGCCAGGGTATCTGCATGCATAAAAAGGACACTGCCTGCCCCTAAAACCTTTAAATGCTTCATTACTCTTTTGAAACTCAGTGTTAGGTTCATTGGCCACATTTTCACTTCATTTGCATAGAAAAGGAGCACTTGTATTTGTTGTATCACCCCTGAGTCAGAGCATACTAACAACCAGCATGCTGTTGTCTCAGTTTTTCCWCACCACACTCATCCCTCTCTCCAACATGTGTGTGTCAGAAAGTTCTCCTCAACTCCTATGGCTCAGGGAGCTGATGTCAGGGCTGTAATTTGTCCTGACTTTTCCCAACCAAATCACAGCCAGGCAACAATCATGTGCTGCTGATGTTTTCATAGACAAACTTGTACACCTATAGTGCTCTAAGGAATAGGAAAAAATGGTAAAAAAAGGAGTAAGTTTTTTTTGTAATGTTGTTAATTACTTCTACTTGTCCTGACGCTTCCACTCCTTCTGCTGTTGCAATTTAGAGTTCCAGGTAATCAGGGAGCCCTGAATTTCATCTGGATTTCCATACTCAACAGGACATCATTTGCATTGAGATAATGGTCACAGATCAACAAAATCCATTTTGCTATGGCAATTCTCAGAAYGCTAGTTCATTTTCATATGAAGCAAGAGGACAAGCTGCATTTTTTGGTGGCATGGTAGTGACCCATGCATCAACATTGATATTCTTCACAGCTTTAGGAAAATGAGGAAAATCATTCAATGAGGTTAAACATGGAAAGAAACAAAGACACAAGCAAGCAGGCTGAGGATCTGAGCCCATCAAACTAAAGGACCCAAGAGTAAAAAAACTGGAAAAGACAACAGTGGTAGACGGGTAAATAACCATCTATTTCTTACACGGATCAGCATGACATAGGATGTGTGAAAACTTGCTTGGTTTTCTCCAGCAGAGCATCAGTAAAACCTACCATCATGTCAGCCTCTCCATCCCATGACAGCTCACACCTCCAGGGGCCAAAAAGTCCTAGCAGATATGGGTGAGAGGCAGATTAGGCACCTCAGCAGAGCTGAAAACCAGTTCCCTTGACTGACTGATAATCTGTTCTTGCTGATGGTGGAGTTTGGTATGAGGAAAAATTTACAAAAAAAAAAAAAAAAAAAAAAAAAAAAAAAAAAAAAAAAAAAAAAAAAAAAGAGGGACAGTTTGCTAAAATGGCAGAAATGAAAAAAGACAGTGAAGTAATGGTGTGCATTTAGAAGGCTTTTGAGGAAACCATGCCTTACCTCTCATTGGAAGTCTGCATCAGTTCTTTGTTCCAGTGTTGTGGGATGAAGGTGTACATGCCTGATAAGAACCTGGAGGTTCTCACTTGAGTCTCACTCACTTTTGTGCACAAACAAAAAAAAAGCGGGGGGGGGGGGAGGTTAATTCATCAAAGTATGTCAAAGATTACTTCTTTAGAGCTCTGTGTTTACCCTGACAAGCCAGGATCCCCAAAAGTGATGTACTAGAGAGCGTTTACCCCACCTCAAGTACACAGGAGAAATCAGAGTCCTCCTTAGTGATACTGGATATGGATGCAGACGTCCCAAACAAAAAATTCTCATTTTTGCTAGGTTCTGAACCCAAAACTAGCAGGTGCAGGCTTTTAGATGCTTTTAAGGAACCATATGTTTTGTATTGTATACAACAAGTTGCAGAATAGCTAAAATAATGTACCAAATTCTTTTAACTTCAGAATTTTGAAATGATCTCATAAACGAAACTTATGGTGTTAATTTAACTATTATGTGACATTATATGCGATTGTAAGACAATATTTTTAATTAAATATGCATTTGTATATAAATATTACTTTGCAATCAGGTGGTTCACAATAACATTCAACTTTAAATTGTTCATTGTACTTATTTATCAAGCTTTTCAGAACTGTGAAAGCTGTTAAAATGAGTGGAGTTAGAAATGGTAAAATTTTCGAGTGATGGTTAATTAAGGAAATTAAATTTGTTATGCCTGTGATAACAGTCACTAAGCTTAAAAAATCCGAAAACCTTTTTAGCACATACAAACTCTGAAATGTTTTGAAATAATCTGGTATCAATTCTCCAATGCCTATTGTTTGAATTATGTTTATTGTAAAAGCGGTATTAAGTGGGTTCTGAAATTATACTTAGAAATTTTAGGAAACAGAAAATATTTTCTTATTTTATGTCAATGTAGGAATTACATTTGCAATGGGATCAAAAGAGAGGTAGAATCTCCAAGAAGCCATGAGTTTCCCTACCATCTAAGTGGGAATCCTAAAAATAATTATTATTTCTTAGTGCAGCCTCATAGATTGGCCTGAAACTACCATAATCACATCAGATTATGGTGTGATTAAGGTCACCCTTGCGAGTTTTATTATATAGCATCAATTGAATAATTGCTGCAAAATTATTGTCATCAGGTAACAGCAAACCAAATATCTGAAAAGAAAAAAAT
Source organism: Malurus melanocephalus (assembly GCF_030028575.1). Classification (NCBI taxonomy): domain Eukaryota; kingdom Metazoa; phylum Chordata; class Aves; order Passeriformes; family Maluridae; genus Malurus; species Malurus melanocephalus. Next base: position 5,245,159 of record NW_026623239.1, on the reverse strand, counting down.
AATATAATTTTCCACTCTTGCTTTTAGCTATTTCTTCAACCTGCCAGTTGAAAGCAAATCAACTTTCATTGATGACTGTCATTAGCCTAGGATGGCTAGATCTCAGTTTTGTGACAAGTTTCAGAGATGGCCCCCAGAGAACTTCTATTTTCACTAAGATGCTGAACCTGAAAAATATCTTCTCACTCTTTTTATTTTCTATCCCTGCTCAGCAACTCTCAAGAATCCCRTGAGAGTTCCTCTGGTTTCTTCTGTCAAAATCTCGGGAATCCGCTTTTCTTTGCCTTTTTTTAACTTCCTCACATATCGGGTGCTATACAAGTGCAAAGTAAAATTATTTCCTTAAGAAACATAAGCAGAAATTCTAGAAGACTGATCCTCTTACAGCCTTTCACAAAGGCTTGGTGGATTGAGTGTGCTTTTTTCATCACTAAAAGGAAACAACCACACAAATAAGGGAGCGGTTCCTATATTACCCTGTCTCCACAAACAATGCTATGAAATAATTAAAACCCAATGTTTCCTGTGATTGAATCAAATCCAAACCTTGGGAAAGAAATTTTAAAATAAAAAGCCCAAAATTACCAGTATCATCAAAGATAAATTCTGTAAATCAATTTGCATGCCAACAGTCAGACAACACAGCTTCCTAGATGTTGGAAATCTAGAAGCTACAACTGGAGGCTATGCTGGTGCACAGCTACTCAAACTGCAGCATCAAATCAATGACATTTGGACACTGGCATTTTCCTGACAATATCCTTGATATTGAAACATTCAATGGCACTTGTAAACCATACCAAAATCACTGACTTTTGAGCAAACCTAAAACCACAGAGGTTTTATGACCCYTCTTTATTCTTAACTGACTTTTCGACTTAGAGCATAATCCTGAAACTGGATAATGAACTGATGTCATTGTTGAAACGGGGCCTAGGATTGCAYCCACAAAGGGAAAGCTTCATTTCATCTGCATGTATCAATGATGACCAAATTAGCACTCTCTGTGTTCTAGGCTGAAGAGTAGGCAGATCACAAGTTGCCAAGAGGTCACAGGAAAGTGTGATGGCAAACCTTGAACTTAATGTCTGTTATTCTTTCCCTTCATCATCCATTTTACTTCAGTAGTTCCTATTTTTATTGGATCAAAAGCACCACAATCTGTGGTGACACACTGCTAGACATTGCATTTTTCTATTCTCAAAAATTCATGTGCCAGACCCTGTTTTAATTGCCAATGGCATAAGTCATGGCTAAGAACTAATTGCTTAGAATTTGTGCTGAGTAGAAATAGAGTACTCAGGATCAAATTCATCAGCATGAAGAGCTTCAGCAGCCACCTTTACGTAATCATGTCTTTGGAAGATCAATGGCAAAATTCTTAAGAGATGTATGGAAGGACTGGAATTGATAAGGTACATCTAAAGCAAAACAGTTTATTTGCTTTAATTTAATTGCTGTCACCAATGTCACAAGTTAGGTGTGAAATATTAAAACAGAATCGAATTTTCAGTAAATGCCAGCATCAAAGAAATTCCAGTCTGTGATTGACACAAGGTACTTTCCTTGTGTGACTTTCACTTCACAAACAGCAGAAAGAAGAAAAACCTCCTGAGAATGCTGGCAAACCCTATAACTCAGAGCAGCCGTCAGGATTCTCCAACTTAAACTGGAACAAGTTCAGCACTAAATTAAGACAGCAGCAAAGGTAGTTTACAGCTATCTCATTCCTGCCCCTGAGCCTTGCTGAATTCCAGTCAATTGCAGACTGTCGCTTGTTTTGATCTTTTTTCTTGTGGCTCTTCTTTTTAAACTAATTTGTCGCTCATTGGAGGGAATGCCAAGGGATATAAAGTCCCTTTCCTGATTTTTTTTTTTAATTCAATCCTTAATTTTTCATGCAATATTATCAGGCACAGGGAATATTCCCAACTCTGGTGCTGCCAAGGGTAGGAAAGCTTCTGCACCACTAGCAAAGAATGCAATAGGTGAATTAACCCGAGCTGAAATCAAGAGCATTCTGAACTTCTGGTATTCATCCACCCACACACATCRCATCCTCAAAGCTTGTACAAACACTGTATTGTACACGAGCTGAGCTCATGTTGTGGCTTCTTTAAATGAAAACAGAAATAAATGCAGGGTGGTGATATCAGGTCTGGCTTCACTTATTTTTTCCCCATTGTTGCTCAATCAGCCTTGTAGTCATTCTAACAGAGGGCAGCTCAGCAGCACTGGAAGTAGTGGCAACAGGACAATAACTGTCCCTTCTCTTGTCAACTTTGTAGTCTGATCATAGATCTATAGGCTGAGTAAAATTACTGTGTATACTTGAAGTGAAGAAGAATSAGATGATAACTTATTCTTCTAATGATAAAAAGTGATCTATTTGGATATTTCCCATCAACTGAAAAATAAATTTCTGTTATTTTTTTCACTCAGTAGGTAGTGCGCTAGAAGTGACCTCTGAATTATCAACCCATTCATTGCCAAAAATATTTGCTACTGAATGCAAAGAACAAACCACATAAAATTGTACATGTCTATTCAAACTGAATTGTACATCAACAGGATTTTCTGAGGTTGAGAGAGCTTCAGCTCTAATCTGGAAAAGGATAACAGCTGTTAGTATGGGAAACTGCCCATCCTGTTGTCCATGTCTCTGTTTAACACCACACTTTTCATGTTTTTTGATTCAAAAATCAGTGAATTTTGCAGTTTTGTCCAGTTTACAGGGACTGAAACATTATTTGCAAGGGAAATTCCTAGGACTTGTTCCTGGGACATATGCTGGAGCAATTAGAAACTTTTTAGCTCATGCCAGTGACAGGATCAAGAAGGCCTATGAACAAGCCCATGGCAAAGATGTTTTAAAATTGGAGATAAACAATCAGATTTAGCTATCCCCTGTTTACTCCTAAAGCAAAAACTGCCATTTTCTAGATTCTGTCTTTTTTTCCCTGTTATCTTTACAAGTGATCTTTCTGTTCTTGCTAAGCGAAAAGATTAAAAAAAATACAAGGTTATGTGGGGAGGTGAGGTGAATCATATAGAGCCTTTAGTGTATGTTATGCCCCAGGTGTGGAATACAAAATTCTTTGCAGAGCAAGCACTTCTGATTTAGATTTCAGTGTGAAGGCTGCACGTGCATGTTTTACTAAGGGTTTTAAACTCCTCATTTCAAAGGAAAATTATTTAAAGCTTGGGAGCTTACATGTTAGCCTAAGGTTTAAAGAACTGCCACTCCACATCAGCAGATGAAGATTTGGCCTTCGGTCAAAGACTGACTTGTAAATAACCTATTCTTCCATTACTATTTTTTAAACTGTTTCTGTCACTTTTATGTACTTTTCCAGAGGGAATGATCAGTTAGGGTTCCCATTTTTTAAGCAGCTCCCATCAGGATATTTACTGACAGTGAGCACCAGGGAATTTCAGATTTTAGAAGCTGTCCTGAGGAAGTGGGTGACCTGATCCCTTAATCGATTTTGGAGAACTGCGGTCAACTCAGAGCCACTTATTTCACTATGTATTTTCTCTGCTATATTTACTTTTATGTGTTTTCCTCTGTTCAGATCCCCTGCATTACTCTGACAGAAGTTTTGATCAGAGCAAAATAGGGAATTATATCCTTTTGCATTTGAAAAATGCCGTCTTTGTTTTAATAAGATCCATTTGCATCTTGGATGTGCATCATCTCTATYGCATACAGAGTAATGCACATCTGCCATTAAAACACCAGGCTCTGGTAGCCTTTCCCAACACTGACTGGTACAAAGTCTTATAACCACAAAACTGCAACGATTCTTGCTTGTATTTAATATGACAGCAAACAAGTGAATGTAAATTGTTAGGAAAATACTTTTTTAAAACTATTATGAAATAATTTCATATAACAGTTTTGCCTGATAGCAGACTGAAATTCACATAACTGAAGTTATAGTATGCAAGGCATACTTAGTGAATGTCTATTAGAGCAGACATAGAAATATTTCTGTCATTTATGACATGCCATAGAAGACAACAGAAACACAGGTATCAATAGAAAGCAAGTTTATTTTTAAATGTGGTGACTCAATTCTGCAGTAAAAGATTAAATCTGCAGGTTAAAAATTAATTCAAATTATACACAGACATTTATATATGTATGCTCACACAGTCATCATTGTGAAGAACAAAGGTTTTACTACTCTTATCTTCTAGATGTAAAAATGAAAATAATAAATTAAAAAAGCTAACTCAGTTTATTGCTGGGTTGCCACCCTGAAATGACTTTGCAAAGTGCCATATTTGCCAACAGAAGGGTTATTATTTGGGATTTATATTGACTTTATTGAGGTGGAATCCAGCCAGAGGTGTGTATAAAGCAGGCAATTTGCTATAATCTAGTGTAAGGAAAAATCCATGATTGGTTCTTCAGCTGAGTGAGTTCCAGAGCCTGAACCAAGAGATGTTTTATCCACATTCAACATCAGTAAGAAGAAAAATACTAACCGGTGAGAAAGCAATGAGTTCTCTGAAAAGGGGAAAAGGAGTTTTGTAAGCAAACTGACAATTTTCTGGATTTTTTGTCTTTTTTCACWTGCAAACTGGATGCCCTTCCCTATACATCAAAAGATTGTTTATTACTATATTCAGTATCCTGTTAATTTTGGCAGTACCGTCGGAGAACGCAAAGCTTAGACTCCAAGAGGTAATTTTCATTAAGGCCTCCTTTGGCCACAACAGTTTTTGACAGTACTTACTTTTTTGTGAGCACCTTACCTGTGCAGGGAGTGTGGTGCTTATATGAAACAAGTGGGTAGATGACTATTATGTACTTTGTCATAAAGCTTTGTTCTGTGGCCAATGTACATTGAAAACTGTTAAAGTTGGTTTTTTCCCAGGAAAATATGTATATTATACACATGGTACAAATCTCTTCCATGGTCTTCTAAACACCTTTTTGTCTTTACCAAGCTGCAGAGGGCCCCTTAAAAATTGAAATCAGACCACCACTTCTTATATTTGTGTTGCATTCAGCAAAGCATCATGACGTTCTAATCTGTCCTAATTGGTACTCATGAATGTAAGTTTGGTCTGGCAGCTGAGAGAAAACTGAGGGCATTCACTGTGGACATGCCCTTCAAGCCTCCTGTAGTATGATTACAAGCAAGGTGTTTAATCATATCCACACCTGAAGTACTGCCTGAACAAGTGTGCCAAGCCTCTCCAATTTAGGGGGGNGAGGGGGGGGGGCAGGGGTTAGCTAACAAACAAAATAGTTAATGTTCATGAAAGGTCTAATCTTTGGTAGCAGGTCAACGCTACCCAAATTAGTTCTAATGCTGCTCCAACCTTCTCTTGAGTTGCATTTCAATACTATCTTGTTCGCAGAGAGAAAGTCCCCTGCCTTCTGYTAACATTCTCTCTCTTTTTCTGGAATGTTTCTGCGGTGAGTTATTCAGACCTTACTGACTGTTTTCCCATCATGGCTTTTGCCATGCTCCTGCAGATTTGAGTAAATATGTCTACAACAGGTTGTTTGTTCTCAGTTACTGTGTTGTTTAAATGATCTCAGACAATTACAAATGCATGCTCATATAATCATCATTATGAAGCATGAAGGTTTTGCTAATCTTATCTCTAGATGGAGAAATTAAACACYGAGGTTAAAATATTTGCCCCAGTATAATCAAAGAGATTGCAGAAATTCCAAGAACTGCATACAAGGAATATCTTGCTGTTTTAACCATTGGACTGTCCTAACCCTGATAGATTAAAGTTGGAAGCTTGATCTGAATACAGTGTAAACTGACAAAATACCACATATCAGACTAATTCATTAGTGTGACTACTGGCTTATCATCTACAAAACAGAAGAAGTCTTTCTGTTTGACTTTATTCTTTGTTTATAAGACTTCCATATTAAAAACCTCATCTCCCTCCATGCATAGTTGYGGATGAATTGTTTAATTCTTGAATAACACTTTTATCATCATTCTGTGTTATGTATATAATGTTTAAATGAAATTATCGAATTCTGCAATACAATAATGATGAAGCAACAATGTGATCAACTAACAGTACAATGTCACGTGCTGTAAATACAGCACAGTAGACCGAAGGCCCGGGTAATAGCCATTACTTTTATTTCTTTGAGAATGTCAAAGTTACCTTGAATGGGGAGTTGATCACCCTTTAATAATAGCATGCAGCACACAACTTGTCAGGTCCTCCTGTGAAGGAATCAAGATAGTGTAGGAGCCTAGAGCGTATGGTTCTTACAGGTCTTTTCCAGCCTTAACCATTTTAGGACACTGTGATATACATGGAGGTGTAGGGAAGATAAGATCCCAAGTTTTCCCATTGGTTTTGAAATTATAATCAAGAATTATATTCTAGATGCTATAGAGAACTGGGCATGTCAAAGACTGCGGTGAAAAACTTCTAGCTTTTGAAAGTCAGTCGTCTGGCTGAGACTCTTAAGCCAACGACTGAACCACCAGTTTTCTAAGTCGTGTCCGATATCTTCTGCCAACAGACATTATGATAAGTTCCTTTCTTCTACCTTCACACCTATAATAGGATTGCAGCAAAAACACATGATTCAACCTTGTCCCAGGTCAGTCATTGCCTGAGTTCCAGTGATGAGATGCAGCAGTGTAAAGAAAGAAATAATCACTCCCCACCACCTACAGAGAAAAAGAGTACTCATCCTCTCTATATAGTTACAATTGTCAACTAGAAAACAAGTTGTACATTACTTATTTTCATTCTGGGTGACTATATTTCCTCCTCTCTGTCAAGCAAGTGGCTGTAACAACCTGGAGTGAGGAACAACTCTCTTCATCTATGCAGTACCCATGGCAAAGCCCACTGAGAATAAAGCACAGAAGCAACTAAATATTAATTTGATTTTTGAGAAATTTGAGCCAAGTTTTGAAAATTTAGAGTTGTCTGTAGCAGCTGTTTGGTTTTTGCAGCAGTATACAAAGGGGGCACTAATAAATTTTCTAACACTCAGAAAGAAATGTAAATATAATACAGCAGAGGTTCCAGAATTTGTCTGTTGAGTGTTTCTTTTAATTTTGGGATAGCTCTGCTTTTGCATGACATTGCACAGATGCCAAAGCCGAATGTCATGGGATGTCTGTGAAAAGTTACAAATGTGAAGGGGAATAGTAGGGATCAGGAACATTGCCATTACAAAAGCAGTTCAGACCCAGGGTCTTGGTACCACTCTCAGATGGTCCAAAGTGTCAGATCTCCAAGTTTGCCAGACCTGGCAGCTCTGTTCAATTTCCTTTACTCACCTCCATAATGCTTTAACTGAGCTGAAGTGAAGAAGCTGTTTCATTTTTAGCATCATCAGTGTACCAGCAGATCCAGGCATCTCTGCCTATGAGAGTCTGTGTAGAAATACCTTCATTAATACAGGACAGTATAAGGTTTGAATGCAAGGCTTAAAATCCTTCCAAAACGCTTTGTATCTCTAATTATACCCCTGACTCTTCCAGATATGCATATAAATGTCTAATCCTTTTTTAATCCTATTGCTGCCCTGTCCTCCAAGAGCCTCTGTGATATGGTTTCACAGTTTTTATATATCTTGCGTGATCTTTTTTTTAATTGATCATTCTTTAATTTCCACCTTTTGGGGTTATTAAATACATTTTCATAGTCAAGAAAGAGAGGAAATTCTTGGATCTGTGTGCTCCAGAGCATGTATTGCACTATATGCTTGCTTACTGTCCCTTCTCATACCTCTCCTGTCTAAAGTAAACCGTCACAAACGTTTTCATTTAATACTTTAAAGCAAAACTGTTTTACAAGTGCCACATATTTCTGAGTACTTTTTTAGGATCAAACTGAACATACCTACTTCCCATATCAGAAAGATATGGAATTTAATAACAWACTTTAGAAAGATGAGGGAATTTAATAACAAACTCCCACAGACAGAGCAGCTGACACAAAGTACGTGTATCCTGTGGATATAGGTAATTCATCTCTGACAAATTCATTTATTCCCTATAGCTCAGACACCCTCTCTGTCCAGATATTCTCTTACATAGGGGACATAGAGTTAGACAAGCAGGACATCCCCACCAATGGTGAAGTTCATGCTTCTGGCAGGACAGTTGAATCTTCATTAAATAGGCCCTCTACAATCTGGATTTTACTTTTGTTATGTACAAGCTTCAACAAGAAGTAAATCAAAGTATTCCAATTTTTTTAATGATATTACAATTGGCCAGGTCAGACAGGGAAATCAGATCTTACTGGAGACACCACAAGGTGTAGCAAGCTAGGCATATTACCCCATTCTTTACCTTCATGATTGCCTGAAGGTATCACCTTGGTATTTCCAGTCAGTCATCTCTCTTTCTGTTTATCCATTATACACTGCAGAAAAACCTCTCAAGACTGTCCAGGCATTTTTATTTTTATGGCATAAGGTTCTACATTATCRGAGTTGATAAGTGAAACCACCTTCTACAAGGAGGTGATTGTGATGTTAAGAATAATAATTTTTCACCACATGTGTAACTGATCAAAAGTTAATGTGACAAAATGTAGGATTCTGAAGACAAACACAGAAAACAATAAGATCATAGTTCTCTCTTTTTCCAGAGTCACTCAAAAATTTTGACCTCTTACATTCATATAAATCTGGTTTATCTAAATTAATATCACCTTCTATAAGCATATAATATAATTAAACTGAATATCATAATATACTGGACAAAAATTACTCAACCAAATCAATTTTTGAATTATTTCTGAATTATTTTAGAATTTTACTCATATGCTTTGATCAGTTTCTGAATTTCAGTATAACTTACAAAATTAGTTTAAAATTCTATTTATCTTTTCCTGCCAAGTAAAAAAATTGTATTACGAAGTATTAGTTAATTTTCAGACATCTTCAAAATATATTATTGCCTGAGTATTATCGTTTTTATATGCACATAACAGGTATGCATCTAATGTATTCAAAGGAAAAATACAATGACATACAATAGTTTTCATACCAATTTAAACTTTTGAATCCATGTGTGTGACTGAATTGGACATTCCTGCTTTTTATGTTGTATTGAAATGTACTTTAAATTACAAAATTAAATGCTCAAAGCAGAAACCTTGTCAGCTGCAATGTCACTGATTCAACTGCTGTAAAGATGAAGTAGTCCTGCTGCTATTTATGTTGAAACCTTCTGGCTATACTTCATATTTGATGCCTTTATTTTTTCCTCTATTTCTATTTTCCTAAATAAAATGTTGAAGTAACAGCATACACTGTGAAACAGACTGAAAATATAAGCAGTGAATCCAGGCTGAGGTTGAACATAGGAAACAAGTGCCACATTGTCAGAGCCCGGAAGGATGGATGGATGGATGGATGGATGGATGGATGGATGGATGGATGGATGGATGGATGGATGGATGGATGGATGGATGGATGGATGGATGGATGGANTGGATGGATGGATGGATGGATGGATGGATGGATGGATGGATGGATGGATGGATGGATGGATGGATGGATGGATGGATGGATGGATGGATGGATGGGATGCCTGCATAACCCCCAGGCCCCCAGCCCCACAATGTTGTCAGTCATTGACAGTGTTGCCTAACCCAGCTTCTCATTGGCCAAGAGACCACCTGGCAGGCAGGTCCACAGAAGCCCTGGCTCTTAAAAGGTTACCATGAGAAAAACACATGGCCTTGACCCTATCAATCTCCTGGAGTTTGTGCCTCATCACCACTGGAACTCAGGAGTTGGTAGCTCTGTGTGTGTTTTGATATATCTTTTCTGTCTTTCTCTGTTTCTTCTTCTAATTCTCTTTTCATAAAACATTTTGGGTAATGTAGCATTGAACTGTTTTAAAGCTTTCTAAGTTAAACAGACTAGGTTAATGCTAAGAAAACTGTTTTATGGATGTTGTATTAAATCCTTTGTCGAAGGTACTTGATTTTCTGTATTTTGTTAGTAAAGTTTTGTGTAATTTTAGCTCTTTAGAATATCTAATTGTTTTTTTTCCCCATGCACTGACACAAAGCAAAGGAACCTTTGGTGAAACCTTTAGCATATAAATGTTCCAAAGTGTTATACACATGATTTACTATTCTACCCAATTTAGCAATTAAAAACAATAATAATTTCCAAGGAACTACATGACCATGTATATCAAAACTAATTTAGAATTGTTTTGGCATGTGGGCTATAAAACAGTTATAGAGCAAGGTGATGGAGTCTCAGAATCCTATACCCAAAAGCCTCACAGGAAGCTACGGGATGATTTTTGGAGTAGCTTCTAACCTTTGATAGGTCCCTGAGCCTTTTTACCTCCCAGAAACACAATTATGAATMATTTATGTTTCTGGTTAATCTTGTTTTGAATATACACAGAGGTAGTACTACTCAGAACGAGAGAATATCTGCACATATTATATCTGTATTGCAGTATATTTTTCTCTACATTGGAAAGTGCTCTTTTAGCAAATGTTCTAAATAATTATGCTTCATGTTGCAAAATAAAAATAGCACCTAACAGTCAGTTGCTATGATTTCTTCCAAGAAAGGATGCCGTTATGTAGAAGTGAACAAAGAGCTTTTCAGATAAGCTGGTTATTCTCTTATTTAATTTTCATATGTACTACTACCAGCCCTGAACTGAAGTTTTAAAAACCATTGGTCTTCTTATGCCCGAATGTCACTGGAAAATTATCTGAAATTGTACAGCAAAATAATCACGCACACAATAGGATGTCTTTTCTTGGTGCTTCTTGTTTTGTGAGGTTTGGCACTGAAACACTCTTTTCTAGGCATATTTAGCACTGTCAAATAGGTTTTGGTGGCCTTGGCTGCCGCTAAATTGAGGAGATTCTGTAAACAACTTTATTGCACAAGTTTCACATAGCACAGCACTGTAAATTTGCTAAATTGTGTGTCTTATGTCCTATGACTCTCTGGTGCCCTGTCCTTTCTAGTAACCTCCTTAGAAGTCAGAAAAAATTATATTGATTGTCAGTAGCCTGCTTGGTCCTGTAGAGGAAGAATGCCTTGCTAATTAAATTCTCCCTTCTCTTATGTCTCTAAGAACTTTGTATTCAATATTAGTTATCTGTTGGCTAGTGCTAGCATTCTCTTTAACAAAAACCTAATTCTTTTAGGCTTAGATACCTAAACCATGAACCTGGCATGGTTTCCAATTGACAGGCTTCAAAACAACTGAAATTTTAATCTCCATTATTATTTTTCTAATTTCAGATAGATTTGATGTATTTCACTATATTAAAGACAAAACTTCCAAAATGTCCAGTTCTTCATCTGTGGTGCTAGAAGTCTTTAATATTAATTATTAAATACTATGTTTACAGAGAACTGATCCTCATTGTATGCTAAAGAGAACCATTTGGCTACTAAGTAAAATTTAATTCTATAACATAGGCAGAAATTTTTGACATTTTAAAAAATCTTGTTTAATACTATTCATTAAGAGATATTCTTCCTTTTCAAAAGTTTTATTTGTGATTGGACTCATTCTACTTCAAGAATCTCTTGAGAGAATGTTCCCCTGGGTCATCTTAAATTAGCTACAGGCACTCAAGCAGAATTTTTAAACCTATTCTTGTTTTCTCAGCAATAACAAAAGTTGTGCTCAGGAGGATCCAAAACAAAGGGATAGTTTCAAAATATTCTTAAGCATGAGAGATGGAACTGAATGCAYTTAAAATGAAATGAATCACAGAGAACAACTCCTGCTTACATTTCTCAACATAGGAAAGTAACTGTAATTCATTTCCTATTCTACAAGCTGGCACAACTATGACCTTGACCTCTTTATCTAAAGCTTTAGCAAGTGAATGAATCTAGAGTGGAGATGGCTTTCTGCTGGCCCAGTAAATCAGACATAACCTCCAAAAATATATTCAGGCACAAATTTAGATAGATGCAAATACAGACAGATGGCTGTAACTTAGCCTATGATCAAAAAGCACAAAAGAAACAGCCTCAAAAAAAATTAATTTTTAAACAATTTCTTCTTCATCCTCATTTCTAGCCAATTCTCATTATATACCTTCTAAATTCCACAGTCATCAAATATCATTACAATTTATTAATAATTAATTGATTCTTAATTCTTATGCCTCTTCTGGCACTAGTAATATCCTGAAAAATAGAGGCATAACCGTGGCCTGGAAACAAAGTCAATTTTTAACTAGCAAATATTTTATTTTAAATTTTTAAAYCAAAACTTTTTCAAATGAGAGATCTTTATTCACAGCTCAAACCACTCTATGGTAGCACATGCTATTTTTACTTAAAACATCCCTATATATTTGCATCACAATCTTCTCTTACACCACAAAAAAAAAGGACCATCACATCAGCATTAAGCAGCTGTGTTTTGTCTTCATTTATACATTTCACCTTTAAATATTTATTTGACAGCCTACTTGAATTCAAATACACTTGCWGTTGGGGAAACCTGTGTGCCATATAACTCAAGACAGTCATGATTCCTGGAAGATTTCTATCAGCAGATTGACATAATTTATGTTCCAAGTTTAATCCAGAGTCAAAAAACAGCATGTATGAATCCCCCACTATTTGTCTGCATGTGATAATCCTCAATGCAGAAGACATCATCCCAGAAGGACTCTTCTCTTTTGATGTTGCTTTCTGATCCTACAGAGTGTGTAAAACTAAATCCTTTATAAAATTCAGTGACTCTATAAGGAACCCTTAGTGTATTTTGTATATGTCCAGTTGGTGATTGACAAGCAGACACTATTTCCCTTCCATGTTTAAAAACTGTTGAAAGAGCTCATGCAACGCAAAAGCTGTTGGAGGGGAGCATATCATGCTGTCAAATGCAGTAAATCTTAAGAAAGAAGACTTTCTGGCAAAAGCTGGTCCGCTGTCCACTGCTCATTCTGCAACACTCCAAGGGGGTGCTCCTGGTGGACCACTGTTTGCAGAAAGCAAACTCAGAGTACAGGAAGGCATGGGTTAGCCTAAATGCTGTCTTCATTGTTCTTCTGGTGATATGGGAACCTGTTGGTACGTGAGGGTTTCCCAAACCATCTCTCCTTGTGTCCCTGTCTTTTACATGTTCCTGTCACTGGTAGTAGCAGGATTTAAACCAGAGGACAGTAAATATCCAAAGTGATTTGTTAAGCACTATCCATATTTCAGATACTCTTAGGGTGTTTTTTTGGTCTTCTTTCTTTCATTTGTCCTAATCATGAAACACCAGATCTAGAAGACATTGATGACAACTAATTCAGAGTTTGCATTTTTACCTCAATTATGGTGCAATTTTAATCATTATGTGTATATTGGCAAGTATCAGAAAACCAAGCTTGTGTCAAACTTGTGGAAGTATTTTTCAAAGGCTCTAAGGCCTTGGAGACTGGATGCCTAAATATTAATTTATGTAGTTGGTTTCAACATGCAAATTTGGGAAACGGGGACAGGAGGTAGGGTCTTCTGTATTCTGCTTATAGTGCCTACATTCAGCCATCTCAAGWAGCAAAGGAGATGGGGATTAATGAAGTGCATATGGAATCAGAGGAGAAAGAAACTATGTGTTCCTGTAAAATTTTAGTGCAGTCTGTTCCTGTTAAAAAAAGAAGCAGCTGTTTTCTTTTTTTCTTTTTTTTTTTTCTTTTCTGTGCTCCGGATGTGTATGTGAAAATCATGGTGCTGTTCCTGTCACTGCCAACACAATACTGGCATCAGTCTTTTGTGAATTCATCAGGCCCAAAAGAACATTAAAATTTCAGAGTTTGCAGCATTCAGATTAGATCTGCAGAATAATTTATTAACATGAACAAACTGATATATCACCTTGGAGTTTTGACACCTCCAAACTTGCAGGTTGTTTGCACACCATGATCATTTACTTCTCTAACTTTCATTCTACTGTGAGTTGTGCTCACTTAAGTGCTGCCAAGATTCTTCAAAGTTTTGAATTAAACTCTTTATAAAACAAACAAAATATTCATTACCAGAAGCCACCTAATGCTGCAGTCTTGACAAACAGCCAACCTGGAAACCTGAAATAGTTTTGCCAGACCAAAGAGTGGCCCTTGCAAAGCTGCTATTCAGCATGTCTCCACACTAGGACATCTACTTTTGGAAGTTATAAATCAACCTGGTGGCTAATTAAAGTACAGCATCAATCCTGTGTGTTTTAGAAGGGATTTGTAAATCCAGCGCTGTCAACCCACTCAAGGTCTGAATTCATTTATTATAATGATCTTTCAAGTTTTGTTGCCTGAGTCAGCTGGCCCATCCAAGCTGCTGTTCGGTGCAGCTCTGGCTTAGACGCACTTGCTACTGAAAGGCTCAGCAGCAGTTGCTCTTATCTCAGTGTGCCCTAGCAGTAGTCACCCACTGCAGTCACTCTGCTGAAAATTGAAGTGAGGAGCACTGTGATAGGAAAGTCAGAATAAATTTTATACATATTTAAAGCTGAATTTAGAAACCATCACATACATATGCAGAACTGTAAGATATTGACTAAGTAGATTAGTATTGGAAAGCGCCTTATAAAAGAAATCTTTGACAACTTATGTCGAGTTGCTGTGAAAACCCACAGGGGTTAAAATCTTTTGTAAATTATTATTTAATAAGAAGGCTGTAGCCTTTCTGAGGCAAGAACTCCCTCTTCAGAAGTGTATCATACTACACAAGGTTTTGTTGGTAATGGCTGGTATCAGATGCTTTTTCGCAGTGGGAGTCACTGAGCGGCCACTGGTTACATTTATAAACACACATTTCTCTGTCAGTACCAGACTGTGAATGGTTTCAAACCTTTTTTTCCCCTCTTGTTTATTTAAATGTAGGCACATTTCTAATTTCTCTTGCAGCACTGTTATCTAGTTTATCCTGCAAATCCCTCAATATTGCAGTAATATCATCTTATCACTGATCCTGCAGAAAATGAGGCTCAAATGAGTCAAGTTTTGTCTTTGGTAGGTAACAAGGTAAACCCAAAGAAGGTTGAAAAATGAGACTTCTCCAAAGCCGGTACATTTTGGGAACAGAACACCAGCCTCAGTTATAAAGAAAAGAATGCTGCACAAGACTCCATCACTAACCTGAAAATTCACAGCAGTGAGAACCAGGGAAAGCCAATGCCATTTAAACCTACTGCATGCATGTATCTCTGGTCTGTCATTGTGCAACTGCACATTGTGCAACTGCAGCAGACTGAAATAGAACAAAGATCAAAATCCCACCTGCTGTATGCATAGCACTAATTTCCTTGAAGGTGGTAGGACTAATGGAGTGAGTGAGGTGAACAGAATGTAGCACAAATAGTTTGCTTTTAGTTACTTGAAAATACCATGTCATTAAAGTGGAATATCACACCTCACTTACTAATACTGTAGCCAAGAAATAAGAAATAAATTTGCTTCAGCAGGCTCAGTTTTCCCAATTGCTGGTTCAGATGAATCTCGCTTAAAATGATATTTATTTAGGCCCTAGAGGAGAAGTGTCTTATCCAGTCCAGATGTATGAATTTCAAGACATCTTTAATACCCAAATCAAGCTGTGTGTCTTCACAAAGAGACCTGTACTATTTATGATTAAATAAATACAGAATTTTAGGAACCTAGAGATTTACATGAGAAAGTGAAATTCTAGCAACACCTCTTTTAGCTCTTGAAAGATGGGCTGTATGCACGACAGATGTCATTTCTGTGAAACCTCATTCAAAGGAACTTTGTACAACTGGCCACTATTTGATTGCCCCTAGCCATCATCCTAGTGAACAGGCAAAAGGCTGTGGGGCAACTCAAGCACGGATACACCCTAAGTATTAATGAAACCAAACCTTCCCTCTGTAACACACATACACAAATAGGCGGATTTAGAATACCATTTGAATAATAATCTGTTACATTTGGGTTTGGGACATGTTAGGTAAAACATTGACATGCCCGCACTCTCACATTTTCTTCTATACATTTCTTTAAGATGTCACAAAAAAAAATGTGTGTGTCAGAAAATGGTTTTATCCTCATCCTCTAGAGATAAATTAATTAAAACTTCATTTAAGCACCCATGAAAGCTGAAAGTGTAGGAAGAAGGATCCATTTTCTAACAGTGTATTTTCTGTATCAAAAGTTGCATTTAAAAAATGTATGTATGTATGTATATATTCAGCTGCACCAGCCTTTGCAGATTTTTGTTACTTTGTGGTGCATTGAAATATTAAGAGAAATTGTCTCTGTCATTATTTCATGTTAAAATACCGTAAGAACACTCATATGCCTTGTATTTTAGTGGAAAAAAAATAGTCTCTTTCTAGAAAGGAAAACAATTCTGCTTAATTATGTTAGCTTCCTAAGGGAAACCTGCTTAATAACATTTACTTCTTCTGGGAGACCTTCTAGATGCAAAGGAATTTTTTCACTGGACAGTCACAGAGGGGCAGAGAGGAGTCTGAGCACCATGTTTTATGCTATTAGCAATATTCTCTTTATTACTCTGAAGCAGCTATTACATGGCATAGAGAATACAGAGATATACAGAGATATACAGAGATATACAGAGATATACAGAGATATAAAGAGATATACAGAGCTCTCTAGCTTACTTCCTGACAGTCCTCCATTCCATTCCAGCCTTTTGTGAAATAGTTTTAATAAAAAAGTATTTTTCTATACTAGCAATTTCTGCCATTTTAAGTATTGAGACAGGGAACCGAGTTTCATGTTACCAGATTCMTCTACAGATCAGGTACAATATTAGAAACTTCCTCACAATATTTTAATATTGACCTGGAACATATATTTTTATGCAAGAGTTGTCTTGCTGTAATGCTTTTGCCTCTTTTTGAATCTTTATCTTAAAATGTGAGAGTTTTAAAATCCTTTGCTGATGGCATGAACACTACGAGTCCCTGAAACTGGTAGTATTCAGCAACTTTTCTTGATAAGTGGCAATTTCCAACACTGAACAATTTTTATGTAATTCTGAGATGAAAGCAACCTCTCCTGATCAAGTTAACATCAAAATCTGACTGATAACACTTATTAAAAGTAAATTGTGTGAAGCTTAATTACATAATGTCTGTCTTTCCTCTTCCTGTTTGCTGTCAGCTGTGCCAGGTCAATGAGGATTTTTAAGTTGGCTTTGAGCCTTTTTTAGTTTTTCCCATATTTATGATAACTTTTTTATTTATCTATAAATTATTATTCTTGGCAAGACTGCACTTTTCAATCAGGAACTGTTTACCTTCCATACGGACTTTGTTTCCTCTTTATCTGTGCTGGCTTGTTGCTACATCCTACTCCRGCAGCTTCTTTTCTTTACATATATTGTACACAAAACTTCTTCTCCTTGCCAGCCTTATCCTCACTTCACAGCTCAATTCTCTCTCACTTTCTCTGTGTAACAAGCAAATTTCCTCTCACATTTCCTCCCACAGAAGATGGTTTTGGTCCCTTTCCCAAAAAAAAATCTCTGGCATTAAATAATGTCCATGCCTGTCTCTCCAGTGGGCAGGTTTCTAGATGTGTTTCATCKGGCCAGCAATCTGAGGGCAGGTCTGGCTCAGTAAATCATGTTCACTGACTGGACTCCATTCCTGCCTTCCCAGGGCAGTGCAGCTGGGGCTGGTGGTGCTCATCTCTTCCGGCAGCAGTCCCTCCTGCTCATGTTTTCAAATCAATTGCAAGAACTCTGCGGTAGTATAGGATGAAACTAGGGCTTCTCTCTTTTTATTGAAAGTGAAAAGGCTATGAAGCGGGAGAGAAAAGTGCTGAGTAAGCTATACTTACATTGCTAAAATATATTTCACAATTTATTAAATGGTAAATGTATTATCCAAYTACCTTCATATCCTTAACTAAGTTAGAGGTCACTTGGAAATAAGTTCAATAATTCTGCAGAAAACCAGGAAAGATCTCTGAAGTAGAGAATTCTTCACAGAGAGAACTAGAATATATTGTCTTTGAAAGAGCATAGGTTTAAAAGAAATTGTGTTTGCTCTGCTTTTTATTCTTTTAAGTAGTTCTACTTTGCCTTTAATTTTAATAGCCTAAAGGAAATAAAACTGCCTGAAAAGGAATAAAAATAAGTACAGTTTTTCTGATTACTACTTGCATCTCTTTTGTTTAAATTACTATCTCACTGAWAACATTTAGCTTCTTCTCTATTGATTTAAATCTGTTAACTTACTTAATACTTAGTGAAAGTAACTGGCTAAATAAGAAAACAAAAAAAGCAAGGATCTTACAAAATGAACTATTATCTTGACTGAAATGCTTAAAGCATCAAACTATTTTATTGTTCACATTTAGAATGCCAGCAGCTGAAGATCTGGGTGTATGAACAGATTATCACAGGGCTATGATTATGATTCAGGCTACTATGCTAAAGGACAGAGTATATGAGAAGGGTTTTGTACTTCCAACATACAGCCAGTGGGCTCTACTGTCCAAGTAGTTAGGCAATGAATTAATTAGTATTTCCTAGAATGAGTCTTGGTCCCCAAATAACATCAGAAGATGTCCATTTTAACTGAAACAACAAGTTTCAGACATCCCCATCAACAAGAGAACTCAGTTTAAAACTAATYTATCCAATCTTACCATTTGTTCAAGTTGCAAACAAATAATTTTCATAGATAAAGGAGAAGCATAAGTCAGGGGGCCAGCTTTTATCCCAGGCTAACTCTGGTGACTTGCACCCTTGTAAAAGCAGTGAAGCAGCAGGATGCATTAGAGCATGAGCCTGTATTTCAGCCAAACTTCATTTTAATTGAGAGAAGGGAAGTGACACATCAGAATGACAAGTTTTTCATATGTGATGGGTTCTGGTTTCACTACATGTTCATTCACAAATAATATGGATTATCTTGTTTAAGTTGTCTTTTCTCCCCCCAGCTTTGAAGACATCCTTCCCATGCATGAACATGGGAAACAGTCTGAGAACCATGAAACTTCTTTAAGTGAGTCAGGTTTTGGCCCATTTTTCTGAAGGTCTAATAGCTATCAACTGGACTAAGCAGAAGTTGAGGAGATTTGTGTACACTAGTTGACGTATTCATGATGGGTCAGGGTTTAAATCTTAAACTAGAAAACAGCTCTTTTGTCTTTGTAAAAAAATATTAATTATTCCATAGTTTTTCTGACCTGAGAATTTCCCTGAGGACCCTTCATATATAGACTTCACATTATTTTTCAAATTCTTCCTGCAGAGCCAGATTTCCAATCTGTGACATATTCGCACGGCTTCAGTGAAGCTTGTTTCACGAAGGCTACAAAATCAGTCCCCTCATGCCWAACATGTCCTATTATTTCTAGGTAGTTTTTGGTTTCTTTTCTTTTAACTTAGAAGCAGAGTTCAGTAAAACAAATTATTTACCATTCCAAATACTAGAATCACTTTTAAGCACTGCCTTCACTTTCAAAACATGTTTTCTTGGATGCTTAGCTCTTTATGTCAGCATATTTAGGAGGATCTAAGCTAACACTGTGCCTAAACTGATTGAGAAGCAGTGGTTTGCTTTTACCTGTAAAAACCTCCTGACTACCAGCATTATTTCGTATAACATTAGTTTAAATTAGACTGTTCTGTGAAGTTATTTTCTACCTCCACTTTCTGATTGCAGAAGGGTCTAGTGTTCTGGCAGCTTTACAGGGATCTCTGAAAAATGTTGCCCTTGCTTTTGTCTTACACTGCTTCAGACTGTGAATTCAGACTGTGAATTTAAGTGAATTCAGGATGAGTTCACTTAAAGCATAGTGTTATCCATCTCCAGCTAGAAAATGCTTGTGTCTCATCAGCTGTATTTCATCTGTAAAATTCTACATATCGTCCTTTATTTGAAGAGATTTCACCTGTACTCCCCTGTGTATTTGATCTCGGGTCTTGTAAAGTTCGTCAATTTCTATAAGCTGTTGGTGAGGAGAGGAAAGCGGGAAGGAGACACCTCGTTCAAAATCAGTGAACAAGTTATTTAAAGCCCCTTCTATCATTTCAAGCTTATTCCTTCACCTGAGGTACCACACACTCTTTAAGTGAATATTGATTTCTGACTCAACCAAATTCCCCAGCGTGCCACTACTTCCCACCACTGGCACTCTCCTCAGACATCATTGCACATATTTCCCTGTGCAATATTCGGGTTTCAACGGACCTTGAGACAGCACAGTGTCAGTGATTCAGAAGGACCACACTGACTCAAGCACTGTGCTGTTTCTTCACCAAGGGCTGCCAGACTCCTACAGAAAGAGTCTCACAGGGCAAGGAGGGACATTCTTCACCACACACACACACAAGACATAGACTCCAGAATCACCTGGGCAGCTCTGAGACCTGCATATTTCAACCTTCAGTGATCAAGTCGATTCCCAACAAATTTATCAAATTCCTTTTTGTTTTCTATTATGCCTTTGGCATTATACTCTGTGGCAATGAGTTCCACAGTTTTGCGGTAAAGATATATAATAAAAAATTCAAATGCTTCAACAGTTTCCTTTCAACTGTTAGTTTAACTGTTCTTCCTTTCTGCTCCCACAGAAACAGTTTGAAAACTTTCTTGGTAGAGTTTTAAAAAACATAATTCCAAAGTATTGTCACTACTTTGTCATCCTAACAAGACCTCTTTTGATCCACTTCAATGTACAAATTACATGGAAAAAGCTATTTATTTATGTTAAATACTGTAGCAAAAATATTGTTAATGTTTTTTGCATAATTGAAAAAGAGAAAAATCCAAAGACAATTATAGGATGTTTCAGAGGACACATCTGTTTCCCTGTACTCTAATTGAAGTGGTCACATTCAGATGTTATAATCTCTGTGTCTGAGAGAAGTTGTAATAGTGGTTGTGTGGAAATACCAGGCTGTGTGGCAATCCCACACACTTCAAGAATTTCCACATGTAAGATTCAGGTTCCCATGACACCAACACAAACCAAAAGCTTCCAAGACTTAGTCTAAATGAATGGTTTATGTAGGAGCCAAACAATGATCCACAGGAAACAATGAAATAGTAAGCAACTCCTTTTATTACATCTTTAACTCTGATATCTGCCATACCTCCTGCTCTCAACAATTGGAATAAATTCCTTATATATAACCTGTGTGAAAAGGACAGAAAAAAAGAACACTGCCTGATGACTTTTGGGAACCATGAGAACAGAAAATGGGTGAAATTGTCTTCTCAGGCATYGAGACAGCCAAAGTTACAAAATAGAAAATTTAGCTTGGGCATAGTTTCTACAGAATTCTAGGGTTAATTTCTAGGTTTAAGCCATGTCCTAGAATATGCCAATTTTCATAGCTTTTAGGAATTCTTTTTATATGTTGTGGATATTCTTATAAAAGTTTTCTGCTTTTTTTGATCTATTCATTTTTGTGCAGTGCTGAACTCTCAAATGTTTTGTATAAGGACAGGAATTTCTCTCTTTGCTCTAGGGACACTCCACCGCAGTTTCACTGGTATTATTCATGTATATGTATTTATATTGTTTGGTCATCCTCTGGATCTGGATCTTTGTGCTTCATAAAGTCAATGAGAATTTTGCCATTGACTCCAGGGTGAACAGGATCAAGTTTTAATTCCATTTTCCCTCTAATCTATTTGATCTTTTCAGTCTCCTCTCACACTGTCACATCAAATCTCCCTAAATTTCCCATTACTTTCATCACAGCCTTGTTGCAATTAGCTGTGATTAGAAGTAAAAAAATCCGCATTTATAACTTATGGGAGTTCAGTAATCCAGCGTCAACTGGCTTTTTGGAGCTAGTATCACTTTGCTTTTATTTTTTATCTCTGAATCCTTTTACAAGATATTCTGGGCTTTCATTATAATAATTTTAGCAAGAAAAAGTCAGGCAAAGAAGAGTTACATGATTGATCCAAAGTTTCTCTGCAAGTCAGCAAATCAAATTGAAAGAAATTCACTGTATCACATTTTCTCTACTGTTTTAACAGGATTGTTTCTTCCATATTTACACACACACTTTATGCATCAAGTTCACAAGTATCACACATAGCTAAATCAACTAAGTTAATTTACAATCATATATTAATTAGCTTGACCTCTGAAGTGGCAGGAAATTTCCTGCCACCAAACAAGTAAATTTTCTCTTGTGGCAGCAAGTCCTCTAACTTCAGTTTACACGAAAATACTAAGGACTGTATTACAATTTTCTGTGCATAAAGCTTTTGTCTTTTGACTGAATGCATGTTTTTCACCTCAAAATTTAGAAAACATATATAATGTTGATTTGGGGCAAGATGTAATGAAGTGCTTGAATTGTAGGAGAATCATTTTCCTTATCACCAGCTACAGAGTCAGTCAATTAATTGGCTACCAGCAGGTCCAATCATGCTAAATCCCTGTGTATTAATGGATTTGGAGTAAAGGGCCAGAAATCACAGAAATTCAGAAAGAATTTCTTCTTTCCTACTTCCTCAGTGATTAGTGTGGATTTAACATCTAGAAAGATATCCTGAGCTTTACACCAATTTGTCTCAAAGGGTAGTATGACACAAAATATGGGCAGCAAAAATTTCTTGGCTATTTTGAATGGAATATTATTTACAGAATAATTATGCAGCTTATTGAAGGTTTATTTTCCCTAGTTTTGCACTCAAATTGAGCCAATACAACAAAAGACATACTAAGCAGCATCCTCTTCACAGTCCTGCCTACAGCTGATGGTGACAACACCTGACAAACCTGGGGATGATGGCAATTGGGTACCAGTGCTGGCAGCTGCCATGGGATGCAGTGAGTGGGAGCACAAAGCACAGGCCCTGGGAAATGGGACTATGTTGCAGATGATAAATCCACTGCACAGAAGAATTTAAAAATACACATGTAACTAAATATACTTTGAATCAAAGCCCAGTTGTTCAGTATGGTCCAGTATTAGAACATGTTACAGATTCATTGACTCGGCCTCCACCCAGCGCTTGAGGCAGTAATGTTTGAGCATAGTAACAGGTAATTATTGACTTGATTTCTCCTAAAAGTGTTTACTCTAGCTACAGTTCCTTAAATTTCTATGGATGTAAGTTGCTATCACCAGTATCTCAGTTTTGTGCCCAAATTTTAAAAACAAAACAAAACAAAACAAACAAACCAAAAAAAAAAAAAAAAAACCAAGAAAGAAAAAACAAAAACTTATCAACAAGACCATAAAGTGTGTTCATTCTTTCCATTGCCAGAGGACAGGTTGGTTTTCCCTCTGTCTGTACAGTAGCTTGGTGACAGGAATTCTACTGCGTCTGAGATCTATCTTCTACGTGACTGAAAGCCTCCTCCCTGGAAAAAAAATGCCTTCCACAAACCCTTGTTCAGAATAATTGGTTTTTCTTTTTATTGAAGCATGTGTATAACCAAGAATAAAATTCGTTAAAATACAGATTAAGAGACTCTTTTTCAAAGCAAAGAGTAGGAATTAGACAAAAGAGGCCTGTCCATTATGATGCTGTCTGCAAAGTATCCTATTTCTGAACCTCCTTTAAGGAGACTATGTTCAGCTTGCATTAAACAGTTTTGGAATTACCATGACATAAGCATGAAATTGGCTCCAGGCTGCTCATCACTGCATGCCAAGGAACTTGTGGGCAAAAAATGAAAGCAAAATAGTAGTCTTGTTAGGAAAATATAGCATAAAGTACTTACAACTACAAAACTCAGATGCATGTGACTTCTACTGAAACATTAGCGTCAATTTAAGGATCATCGAGTTTGGGGTTAAGCACAAAATGTAAAAAAATTGTTGTTAATGAGATACTTGTAGACACAGATATAGAAGCATGTGGTTGATCCACCAAAAATCCCATTCATCTTACATTATACTTTTTCAGCTTATTTTAGTTTGATGATTAGAACTGCATGGATAGCTGCTAAAAAGAGAAAAGAAAGCTGCAAAAGGGAAGGCGAATAAGAAGAAAGGAGCAGCACACTGATGAATGCATTTTTGTGGAAGACAATAAACCTTTATTTGGMGTCTCAGAGTAGGAAGAAATGCAATGAGTTACTGGGAAGGGAAAACGAGAGATGAGTAAGAAAAACACTCCAAATGAATTCCCCAACTATTTCTGTCTCAACTGCCTTTAACATCTCACCATGTTTTAGTTGTAGTATCTTCCCATACCTTCCCCAAAAAAAAACTGCAGCACCCAGCCCGATTGCAGTTTTCCGCAGTTCAAGCTTATAATTAATTTTTCTACTATCTGTGTTTAGGGAGGACAACTCTCTYTGCTCTTTGGCACCAGGATTTTCAATAGGGGAACATTGTGACCATGCGTATTGAGATCCTTCATTTCTAGAGGCTGATCAATCTCTGTTTAGGTTTGTTCACAGATCGTGTTTCCCTGACCTTGCTCTTTCTTTGCTTCTCTGGACCTCCTCCAAAGGCCCTCAGTTGCGTTGAGTCTGAAATGAGACAAAGGATGACAGCAAAAGCTTTATTAATCCTGAGTGGAAAGATGGCTTCATTGGAGGGATCATAGGTGTTAGAATCATTGGATCACTCTCTGAAACTGAGGGATATTTGAGTTTCACTCATTGCAGCTCATGATGGAAAATTCAAAGGCTGAGTACAGAAAGGATTTATATGCTTGTATATGTTCTGTCTGATGTGCAACACACAGCTGTTCTGTTTAATGTCTGAAATAAGGGGAGAAAACATAACAGTTCTATTCCCAGCAAGCATAATTGCATAGTGGTATTTTTTTCCCTGAAAAATAGGAATTTACAAAAAGATTTATTTATCAGACTGTATAAAAAGTCTAAATAATGTTATCGACATGAAAACTCAGTATGTTTGAGCTTTTCCAAATCTGAATACTAGTCCATAAAACCAGTTCAGCAGTTCTGTGAAGGCCAGTTTAGGATTGAAAGTAGCTGTAAAGCAGCAGAGTCTTCTTTCACTGCTGCCTGTTAAGCC
>NW_026623239.1:5169129-5219318 GCF_030028575.1 Malurus melanocephalus | reverse complement strand
CCCCCCCCCCCCCCCCCCCCCTCCCTTTTTTTTTTTTTTTTTTTTTTTTTTTTTTCCCCCCCCCCCCCCGTTTTTTTTTTTTTTTTTGCCTTATTCTTGAGTATCATGAAGAAGAAAATGTACATATGATTCTTAATAGCCGAACAGAGAATAAGGTTTAAGATGTTCTTTCAGATCAGATTTGCTGCTCACCTCCAGACCAGGTAGGTTTTTCCACACTTACAGTTCCTGCAGTATCCTGCCCTCAGCTGGAGGTCAGTCTTTCTTAATGACTGAGATCTCGATGTAGAATCCAAGCTCAGCTGATCCTTGGTTTCCTACATCATTAACCCGCTCAGTTTCATGAAGTGGTGGCRGCTTTGAAGTGGGTAGCGCCGATCTTCAGGGACACAGGCGATCTCAGCAAACTCAATGCACTTGACAACCTAGTCTAATCAGGATGTTGAAACCGAGCCTTGTTCCTGAATTGAAATGTCTGTAAATTGCTAACAACATATAAATAAATAGACATATAAATAACTGATTTGATCAGGCCCTCCAGTAAATCATTACCTTGCCTTAATTTAATTTGCATGCTACTTTTCAGACTTCTCTTGATGAACCTCATCACAAGCAATTGTTGGTAGAAGAGAAAATAAAATTGTACTTTGAGCCACTCAAAACACAGAAGCTTGACATTTTGTATCTGCAAGGTATGGCTCGTAGTTATGCAGTGCTTAATCCAGTCAAAATAAGAGGAGCTCCTGAAAGTTTATTACCAGTCAATGTTTTTTAAGAGCATGGGTTTGTTACATTAAGAGGCAGAAGAGGTGGAGATTAAATGAGGTATATGGTCTCCTGGGTCTCTGGAGTCAAAAAGAAATGCCCTCATCCCATCAACCACTACCAGCAAAATATACCCACACAGAAAAAGAGGCTTTTTATTATTGAGGTAAACATAGATGAAGTTTTGTCTTCATTGTTCAAAATGTGTGGGATTTTATGTCTAAAAGCTAGTCAAGCTCAACACCTGACTGAAATAACCTTAGAGAAGGTTACATATTGAGGACTGAATTCAGACTACTCTGTGAAAGTACATCTGTTTTATATGAGACACACAATCTGTCTCGCTCCAACCTGCATTTCTGGGTCACTTGAGACATTTAAACTGCACTTATAATTAACAGCTATTTTTAAACAACGAAAAAATAGAGCACTGGTAAGGTACAAAAGCATTAAAATTGCCCCAGTTTTGCTTTTCAATAGGACACACCACTGCAATATGCTTCAAGATCAAAGAGAGCTCAGAAAAAAGAGACAGGCTGATCAGTGGGGATAAATTGTTCCCATTATGATGGTATAAGAATAGGGTTCTTTCAATTGAAACAATTTAATAACCACATTCATTACATTCGTGTCCACTTGGTTTTATCTGAACAGTCTTTGCATAACTGGGGAGCAAGTTCAATTGAGCTTATTCTCTAGAAATTAAGATGTGCAGAATTTGACATTCAGAAATTGGGCACTAATAGTCAGCAAAGCAGTTGTCTTGGGATTCCCCTGGATATAGGTGGATCTGCCTACCACTAATTATATCAAATGCAAACGTATTCTCTAAAAGACACACCAAAAAATTTAATTAGCTCATTTCCACTCAGCTAAGGTTATACTACAGCAAAGACAGCTATCAGAGCATGATCTTTTCMATGTTTGTAGCATCACTTTCATAAAAGCAGAAGATGGGCAACTGCAACACTGCTGCTTGCAAACTTTTTTCCACTGCCAACAGCAGAAGCAGTTTTAGGGACTAGTCATTTAAAATCCTAAGTAAAGCAACTGGGCAGTATCTCCTGGGTGACATTTTCAGCTGTATTTTTATAAGAAAGAAGAGAGTCATTGATAGATTTCCCTCCTCCTCTAGTATACTGACTTAGCAGCAGGCTCCTGTGTTTCAGCAAGGAGGAGAATTCCCCACCAGATGCCTTGGTGGAGGAAGATTGAATTTGCCAGTTCTCAGCTGCATGGTATTGTGCGAAGCGTGGGGTGAAGTGCCATGTGGCTCGAGATACAATGTGGGTGTTAAGAACAAATCTGCRCAAATGCTCCCGAGAACCAAATCCAGAGCTTGCGGACCATATATAAAGCCCACCATTTTTGCCTGCTAGTCTCACTGGTAAAAGGAACATAGGCAGGAGCATTTAAAATACATTTCCCAGTGCACATGGGATCCTTCCTTGTTTTCTTGTCACTGCCAAATCAGCAAAGAGTAAA
Organism: Malurus melanocephalus; assembly: GCF_030028575.1. NCBI lineage: Eukaryota > Metazoa > Chordata > Aves > Passeriformes > Maluridae > Malurus > Malurus melanocephalus. The sequence continues at coordinate 5,217,068 of NW_026623239.1, read as the reverse complement.
GGACTGTTGAAACATTCATTCGGGGGCAACCACATTATAGCAACGTTTTTTCCCTCTCCCTCTGCCTCCTTGTTTTTTATCAGAAGACAAAGTGTAAAAACTGTGAAGTTATCCCTGCCTCAGTGAAAATTTTTAAATGGATGACTTTTCCAGAAACAACGATTCTTCTCTTACTTGGCTATTTCCTCAGATGGGATTTGCAATATAAAGCCATACATGGATCTAATATTGAGGAAAGGATATAGACTTGTACAAATCACTGGAAAGATATATATTCCATATAGATCAATAAATAAAACCTAGTTCCAAAAAAATCAAGCTCCAACATTCCAGGCCAATTAAGATGTTATTTACTGCTAACATGATTGCTAGTTTGATGTTCTCCTTATTCATTTTTACATTATAGGCATTTGTTTTGTTGAAAGATATATAACTGATTTCTAAATAGAAAATGATATAAATAGATTTTATGCCTCATAAAACTGTTAATCCATGCTCCATGTTAAATATATGCTGTACTATTTTTTYGCACTCAGACATAGCTCTAGTATAATTAAAATAAAGTATGCTGGCTTTATTTTTCAGTAAGTCATTTCCTAGCAAAGAGCTCAAATAACAGTGCAACTACAGCATGAAATGTGGTTATAATAGCCTGAACTACATTTCCTGAAACTAAAACATGGGAGATAACACTGTGAAGGTACAAATTAAATGCAAATAAAACAGATTTTCCATTGTTGCTAATCCCTGGATTAGATTTCAGTGARAAAATTAGCTGTAATATTTAACTTCTTTGTATAGTAATCATTGACATATTATCAGTTCCATTTTCAGAGTTTGTATAAGAATTATTGCACAGGACTTTGAGAAAGCCACRCATTCACCTTTTATCCTCAATGAACCTATTCTGTGGCAAATAATACCTAAGAAAATCTAGCATCTAACACAGATACAATTAGAAAGCCAGCTGTGATTTTTAAAAGGGATACTTTGGTAATGGATATGCATTTGGTTGCTTCCCCTTAACTTTCTAGATGTATATTATTATTATTATTATTTTCCATACTGTCTTAAGTTAAATAATAGTTACTCTGCAACAACTACCATTTTAAAATTAATTTATTTTAATACCATTAATAAGAGCACATTTATGAAAGTTTAGCAAAACTTAATAGCTAACCAAGTTCATAAATTAAAACAAATCCAGGATATATTTATTTAAAAGTCCGCATGAAGCATTTGCATCATTTTAATGAAATAAACATAAAATAAGTTAGGAAAATGGATGTACCTTTTATACATGGGCAGCACTACAATATTTGAGGAAAACATCAAGATGTTTAAGAAAGTTAGTCCTATTTCCTTGAGAGGTCATTTAGAAAAACTTGTATTAGTAAGTACTTAAAGCATCACAGTACAGTGTGATGTGATAAATTTGTAGCACACCTTGAGCTGTGAGTAGTTCAATGTGCAGCTGAAAAATACACCCAAGACAACTGGGCAAATCACCTTTAAGAGAACCCTGTGCCACRGATCTATGTACTAACATTTGAAGGGGATTTTTTTCCCCTGTGGCCTTTCAAATGGAATTASGCAACAGCAAAAAAATACTGTGGGTTGCACTTTTCCTACTTACACTTCTTTTGATAGACCAAATCACGATTTGATTTTGTCTGGTTCTGGGAGTTTTTATGAAGTACCTATCTATGGAATTTTGAAATCTGAATTTGTCATCTTGCCCAAGCTCTAACACACATACTTAGTTGCTACATTAATAGGCCACAGGTGAATCATGCAAATATATGTTTCACCCTCAGCTGAGCACACGAAGCACTGTCAGACTTGTCAGAGGGAAGGAAACTCACATAGAAGCAATTTGGAGAAAATCTTTCTAGTCTCCTTTTCTTTCCCTTTTCTTGGAGCACTGAAGACCATAGACTATTTGGAGACTACTAAATTATCCAACTTAACATTTCCACTTACAAATAAGAAGGAAATTGGTCCAAAACCACTGAAGTCAACATGTGCTGGCCTCAGGGCACTTGAGACATCTGCCTCAGTTAATCTGATTATTTAGTGTGAACTTTTGTAACTGAACATAGGCAGRGAGTGGTAGTACCCTTTGCACTTCCTGTTGATGCTGCTCATGTCATGCTGTCTTCAGGAGCACAGGAATAGATACCTTCTCAGCTTTAGGTTAGGTCCCAGAGAACAGAACTTGTCAATGAGCAATGGCACAATGTGACTGTGATTATAGGCTTTGACTGACTATAAGATGTGAGCAAATATTATGTAAGTGCCTGCACTCCCTTCTGTTTAAGGTTTTTACTTTTAAGATATTGTGGATTTCACAATGCCAAAATATCTGTTTGAAGTGCAAGACTTTTATTTTTGCTATTCATCTGTAGAGAACAGCTAACACTATCATCTGCGGTAGGTAGGTGACAAACAGAATGATAAATAAAAGCTACTCCTGAAACATCAAGCACTAGCATTCCAGGACATTRAAGTTATTATTTGTTGCTCAAGTGATTGTTAGCTAGGGCTTCTGTGTGACTTGAAAACCTACTGCAAGCCTTCCCAAGAAAATCACCGTATCAATGATGCCATTGTAATTCATATGAAGAAAATTCCCCACAGAGAGATGAAAGCATGTGAATTCTACACTCAGTGAAAGCAGAAATACTGGTTTAGTTGAAGAAAATGGCCGTGTCCAAACAAACAGGGTGTTCTCCTCCATGAGGAAATGTATCTCAGCAGTCTCAATGCCAGCCAAGATGACAAAGGCTTTGGTCTAGCCCAGAGATGTGTGGCTCAGACTCCTTGTCACTTTGCTGTCAAAAGCTTCTCACACACCACAACCACTTTGATGACAGAAATCAATTAAAGAACAGGTTGTAACCTCAGTTTTTCTCCCCCACCCAACACAGTTTCTGATCATTTTTGCAGGGCTGACTCCACTCCAGGATTGCCCATGATTTCCAATCCTATGACAAATCATCCACAAGCAGTCGATGGAGAAGGGGGCTTGTCCTAGGCATCATTGTGTCTCACAGGAATTTCCCTAACATTTCTTTCAATGGGTGTGTCTGCATATTTTGTATCAACTGAAGTGTTGGTCTTTTCCCGAGTTCCAGAACACAGAGTCAATTTCCAGGTTCTCAAGGTAGACTCTGATCTTCTTTCTTCTACTCACTCACCTCTTCCTTCTATAGTGTAGAATCTACTTTGCTTTTTTATTGGTATTTTTATAGAATGGTTTCAGTAGGTTTCAACAGCCTGTTGCAGTAGGTTATGTATATGGACTTGTTTTTATTAAGTGGTATCACAAACTATTTCTGCTCTCTGTGGTTGGTGCAATTAGTTACAGAAGCATGGGGAGTTGCATATTATTTTATATCATCCTTTAAAACAAGCAGATCTCACCGCCTATGAAGTAGCAAGTTTTTTAGTGAATTCAAATTAATCTTGCCCTTTACAGCAACTGATAGCATGAGGTTGTAATTAGTCTTTTGGTTGAGTTGTGCTTGACTTCGCTGAAAGAGGAACAGAAAATGAAGGGACCACGGGTAAAACCAGTGATCCAGAAATTATTCAGAAACAAATGGGAAAATACCTGGGCTTTGACATTGATATCAAAAAGTCAATGGGATGAGAAAGAACCTGCCACATGCGTCATTTGCATATACCTGACCATTGTGAGGTACCGTGCAAAGAGTCTCTTGCTCATCTGTTAGGATCACAATCTCTTCAATTCCCTTAGAAATTCAGCTGCAATTAGCTAATGCGTTCAGATTTATTCGGATATGTGAAAAAAAAAAAAAAAAAAAAAAAAAAAAAAGCTCTGTTTCTTGGAAGCCAGGGTAGAAAAAAGCAACAAATACTAATCTCTCAGTAATGTGTTAATTTTTGTAAGCATCTGTGGGAGTAATAGAGGCAGGCAGGCTGCATGTCCAGCTCTTATAGAGATTATTATATTAACCAGACTCAACTTCACAGGCAGAAGAACCTGTTTTAAAAGCCTGTGAATGGAATTTTGGACTCATGGCAAATAACTGTCATCATGTCCCAAAAGACCRAGGAAATCCAGCTTAAGTCACCTGACATTATATAAAGAATAGCTAAAAGAAAACTTTTTATCTTTTTAATATGATTTTTTAAATTGYCTTCATCAGGTTTTTGTGACCTGTGTCAAAGGTCACAAGTATTTAAAATAAAGCTTGTTGATATTATTAGTAATGGTACCACACTGATGTGGACTTGCATCTCATTACCCTTATACATAGTTCTGTTTAATGTGAGAGGATTTGGTGGTTAGATTGTCACCAACTCAGGGACGGAGATTGTGAATATAAACRTCTTCTTCACTACACAGTATCAGTTTTGGCATTGCATGTGTTCAGATTTTRGGTTGTTTCTCTGTGATATTTAATGCTTCTAAATTATAATTTTAAAACTTGTTTACCTAACATCTAAATTACGCTGTCTCAATTATTTCAGTTGCCATTAACGTTATTCTTTTAGTTCAGTCATGGTGTTGCAAAACATTCACAAGGCTTCTCCAAAGCAGAAAAGGCGTCTCCTTCCCCCAGAGAGGTAGGACACACATATGCAGTTTTCCACTGAGCATGCTCTCTGGCTAGCCATGCTGCCTTATATGGGAAGCGTTTTTTCTGGGAAAATAACATAATACAGCTAGCCCTGAAATGCAGAGGAATATGGACAAAAAGTCTGGCTCCACAAAGAGGTATATAATTAAAATTAAAATATTCTCTTAGATTTTAGAGTTTTGGATGTCCAAAATTCCGTAAATTTCAGTCTGGGCTGATGGATAGCCAAGTGGGTTTTCAGTAAAATAACTAATGAACCAGGTACTTCCCACCCACAGCTCATTCATAGGGGCTTTACCCCACACAGACCAGCAGAAAGGAATAGTCAGAGGTTGTCTGCACCCCAGCTTAGATAATTTCAAGCTTGTGTATCTCCAAGACATATTGCAGTCTCTTGCAAATTAGGTGCGCATGTTATTTGCAGGGGGAAGACAAGTCCTTTTAGAAACGAGAAAAATGAAACAACTCCTGGGCAAAAACTTGAACCTGTGTGAACAAGTGATAAAAACAGTGGAGCAAGCATCAAGTTTTTGATCACACAAAAAATCAGTTATGGACTTTTCATTTGTCACAAATCTGTCATACCTGAAACTCACCCTATTTTTTCTGTTTCAGATTTTGTCAGATTTCAGTCATAAAGAAGTTCAATGCTTTACTGAGCTGTAGCTCAGCTGCTAGGAAAGTGTCCACTATCTCAGTACAGTTGATCAGTCATAGATTTACCATTCTGGAAGCCATCCTACATGCATTTGTGTCTTGATAGATTCTGGGAGACAGCTTCTTTGGCACTACTGCTCTAGTRCTGACTACAGCAGTTGGGGAAAGCTTAAATCTTCAGGAATGGTTATACCTTTGCTCTGAGATGGCACCAAGATCACAAATTATTTAGGTGTCTTATTCATGAAAGTTATTGACATTCTATAAAAAAATCTCAAGGTGTGATGGTGTTAGTCTCTCTCTCTTAGAATGAGTATAAAAAGCTCTGATGAACTGAGTCAATTTTGGTTTTGGCTGACACACAATACTGAGGCTTTTAGTGGAACTAGGTAAAATTAGTCACAGAATCGCAGAATATGCCGAATTGCAAGGGACCATCAGGATCATCAAGTGCAACTTCTGGCYCCATGCAGCACCATCCCCAGGTGACACACCGTGTGAGGTCTGTCCTTCTTGGACTTTGTGAGGCTGCTTCAACTCTGTCAGACTTGGTGCTGCAATCACTTCCCTGGGGAGTGTGTTCCAGTGCCCAGCCACTCTCTGGRTGAAGAATATTTTCCTAATATACAACCAAAGCCTTCCCTGACATAACTTCAGGCCATTCCCTCAKGTCCTACTCCTAGTCAKCATAAAGATCAGCGTCGGCCCCTCCTCTTCCTCTCACATGGAAGTTGTAACTGCAGTGAGGTGTCCCCTCAGTCTTCTCTTCTCCAGGCTGAACAGACTAAGTGACCTCAGCTTCTCTTCGTAYAGCATCTCCTCAAGACTACATCATTTCTGCTGTCCTGTTGAACACATAAAACCAGTACAACATTGCATATGTGTTATCACAGTGCATATTGAATGTGCACACCTTCATAACTGTAACTATCTGTAATTGCACTGTAATAAAATTTTTGTCTTATCAGTGCTCACTTTAGGCAGGAGCACTGACTAATTTAGATCACAAACACGGAGTTTGCTCCATTAGGTGGTTTAAGATGGTGAGACTGACTCACGTAAATGCTGCAGTGTTTCTACGATTGTGGACTCCTGGTATCAGCAGTTCTGGATCATTAGTAGCCACAGTTAAAAGTTAGATATCTATTAATTAGATAAAATTCTTACATTTCTTCTTTTCATAGCAGTTTAGAACAAATTTTGGGTTTATGAGCAATTTAAGAACTATTTCCAATATAGCATTTTTTAAATGCCACTGTACAAGAAAGTTGTTAAGTATAAGAAAGATGTGATACAAGAGAAATGCAAATCTGCATAAGCCTCTTCGTGATTTAACCCTTTTACAGCTGAGAATAATATGAAGGGCTTGACTTTTTTTTCTGTGCAAATGTATGTAGATTGTACACAGACTGARCTCTCCTTTATGCTACAGCCTTGACAAAAATACATTCATTTAATCYGCACAATATCGAATCATCACCTCAAAAAAGTAATGCACTTTTTTAAAAACTAGGAGGAAAATAAATATAGTGCAGTAAAATTGTTGAGCAGAGGAATCTATCTGGACATTTCACAAAACATTTCATTATGCTGATAATTCCCAGAAGTGCTCTCAAGAGTGCTTTAAGCTGAGGATTACTGCACTGGATCTGATGGACTTTTTTGTAGCCCCTTTAAAAGGCAGTGAACCGTTTTTCTATTTTATTTAAATAATGCCCCTTAAAATGGATTTTTAGAGGTATAATAACTCCTTAAGAGTCAGTTATGCTAAACAGTTTCTCTTGATAGAAATGTTGTAAAACTCATTAACTGCACAATTTCAGATGCCTGCTTGGTGAACACTAACTGACATGTGAATGGTCAGAGTTTGTAAAATAAATTGAAATAGTTGTTGTATCACACAGCTAGCAATGCACAGGCTGTAAGCCACAAGGGGCTCAAACCTGACAGAAAATTACTTCAAGATGAATGAAAAGGGCTTGTTTCTCTTTATTAGTTTTTAGAGAACAATGAAAATGTTGAATTGTTTACAGAAGGGTTGATTAAATGTGGTCAGTAAGGCCATGTGCCTACTGCTAACTGTTAGCCTTCCCAGCACCCAGTCTCTTCCCTCCACCCCATGCATCTTCTTATAGACTATAATGGTCACACATCTGTGCGTGAAATGTGTTCATTTTGACATTCCTCTGCTGCTCTGAGCTATTGAGGCCTTTGTTAGGTAAAACACTGTTGTCAAGCCTAACAAGCAGCTCATGCAATTTGCTGGACACTGCCACAGAGAATAACCCTGCTATGAATTGCTTCAGCATCTAACAATGCTTGGTTCAATATAGAAATACATATGCATTTTTTTCATTGTTCAGCCCTAAAACTTTCAATATTTTGAAGAAATACATATTTTGCATTTTAAAAAAAACTGAAATCGGTTTGACATCACAGCACACTGTTTGTTTTATTCTTTTGTTGTATTACAATGGGAGGGGGGAAAAGAGACTAGTTGTGCTTTTCTGAGCTTAATTCACTTTCTATGTAAACTACAGGCACTATGTACTGCAGGCACAAAGGGGAGATGCATCGTACCACACCATATTCTAGCAGATAATCTGGTCTGCTTTCAAAGCAATTCAAATTAAGGCCACTTTAGGAGAAGTGGTATTTGCACAAGAAGGCAACAGAAAATGTCCCTTTGAGGCAGTGACTTTAAAAACAACTTAAAGATCAGGTTCATTTAGCAGCAATCAAGACAGTAAAAAACACTGTGTATGTTACTATGGCTGTTGAACAAAATCGTCTTCTTTTTTATCTCTTTCCACCTTATTCCACAGCCTTCATCCCTTCCCCCCTCTTCCCCAGAAGAAAAATCAACCACTACTATGCAAGGGTTTGAATGCTATTTGTGGCAATCTGTCACTTTGCATAGTGTTCCACCCTGATGTGAAAGCAGGATTTTCTTTTCTTTTTTATCTGTAGAAYATGCTTTTCCAGGCCTATTATGCATATAAACAATGGCGTATGTAATTACCTTTCTGGGGTGGCAATTATTCCTCTGCATAAAAGCTGAAGTTAAGGCAGTTCATCCTGCTGCCCACCACATCCAAATAAAGGATACCCTAAATATCAAACAAACAAAAATAAAATCATTTTGGGATGAAATCAAGGCTGCTTATGTCAGCCTGGGAAGGGACAGATACTATCACTGCAGCCTCTAAATGTCAGCATGATCTTTTTTTTTTGCAGGCAGTAATTGCTTTACATTTTGTTTCAGATTGAGTCATTTCAACCTTTGCCTGGAAGCCAGTTTTTGCACCCCACCTCCTTGTACTGAAAACTTTTGCACTTTTGCTAGGGCGGATTTCCTTGGCAATTCTGTGGGTAAGAAAATACCATACCTGTCATGTCAAAGCTGTTGGAGGATGCAAAATGCTGACTTTCTTGTCTTGCTTCAAGCTATGGGAGGTTATGCAGGGTGGTGAGTTGAGARAGTGAGGGATGAAGGAGAGCTTTTCTTTCCTTCTGCCTGTTGCTTGTCCATCTTGTTGTGAATGGTTACAGTCCTCAGTGTTGCCTTCAGCTGCATGTTTATGGACAAATCCATCATAGTTTCACTGTACCTGACTATTTGACCAACCTCAGGGCTTCCACTATTGCTATAAGCAAGGGCCTGATCCTACAAAGAAATATTATTTAGTTTGGGATGGAAGTTCAGGTCAGAGCCCCTAAACAAATTGAGCAAGGATGTTCCCATTCCCGCTTCTCTGTTCAGAGACCTGCTGATCCTTCTTGCTTCCTCCAGTGAGATCCACACATGGGTAGAGCTGGCGCATGCAGCAGTGCCCCATCAGCAGCTGGGAACTGTACCTCATGTAATTCAGGCTYATTAGAGCCTCACCATTAACAAAATACAGCACTGTAACTACCCATGAATACATTGACAACACCAGACTAAACTAGCTTTGGCACCTGGAAAAGCGGAGGGTATGATACTGATGCCACCATGAGAGTCACATAGCTGCAGTTGTCTCTTCTTCATTTTTGAGGCAAATCAAACATAGAAAATTCAAAGCTGGATTATCAGCAGCAATACATGTTTGTATTTATCTTGTATCCTTTCTCAATCAATTTTAAGCGAGGAGTTTTSTGAATATTTAATACACACTAAATTCTCAGAAATTAGGGCCAAACCAGAGTGGATTTGTGTAAGTTTCTTTTGTGCCTGACAACGTTGTCACCAGTGTGCCTAAAAGGGTACTCCTAATGCAGACTTTATGAAATGAAAGGTATTTCAATGATTAATCCTTCATTCTCTTTCACACCATATGCACTGGGAGGCTAGTTGTGTGAGTGCCCTTTCTGTATTACCTGCTTATACAAATTGAAGAACAAGGAAGGAGTAGGGCCAAGAAGAAATCTAAAATGTGAGTAGTGTCCACCTGCTCATATTCTACAGACTCCTAATGCAGACTTTATGAAATGAAAGGTATTTCAATGATTAATCCTTCATTCTCTTTCACACCATATGCACTGGGAGGCTAGTTGTGTGAGTGCCCTTTCTGTATTACCTGCTTATACAAATTGAAGAACAAGGAAGGAGTAGGGCCAAGAAGAAATCTAAAATGTGAGTAGTGTCCACCTGCTCATATATACAGACCTTCTATTGTTTACAAGGGTGTTAACTGGCAGACACTCTAGTTTTCTATTTATCMAGCAGAAAAGACTGCACAGAAAGAAAGAAGTAGTTGAACAGGTTAAAAATTTATTTTCTTTCTGTTCTCCTCTCCAGTTTCTTTGCTGAAGGGACAGTGAGCAGCAAACATACGTAGTTACCGTGGTTCTTCAGCCCAGGGACAGCCACAYATCAATTGAACAGAATGATGTAAGCAGCCTTCCCAGATTTGTATATGGTGGTGATGACAACAGAGGGAAATAAGAGTTAGAAGAAATAATTTGGTTTTGTCAGTCTGATAGTGCATATAAGAGAAATTAAAATCTCCTGCAAAATGGAAATCATTTGGCTTTGTCAGTCTGATAGTGCATATAAGAGAAATTAAAATCTCCTGCAAAATGGAAATCACAAACCGCTTTTCTGGGGAAAACAATCATAACTTTAAAACTTTGTTTTTCCTTATTTTCGTTTTCAGTAGATGTGAACAGAAATAGGGAGAGCTTAAGCAGAGGAAATACTAATCGTGCCACGAGGATCTGTGTCTCTTTTCCTTGTGAGGTTGAGTAGGTGGTTTTGGAGTTGCACCAAGCACTGACTCCATCATTGCTTTGACTGTTAATAAGCCTTCTCCACAAGAAAACATTTTCCTTTGTCTTGAAGAAGGTTCTGAGGGCTGTGTTCACCTGTGCATCAGTGCAAGTATTTTTGTAAGGCTTAAGTTGAGATGTGGTAATTGAAAGTAGAAAAGGGATACTGTGAGGTGATGGTATCACAGGTGGTGGTGCTGTCATAAGCTGGTATTACTTGCCAGCTAGCTTCTTGTGCGGCTTTCYTTTTCTATACTTCCTTTCCTAAGASGATCTCAAAACACTTTGCTAGCATAAATCAGGAGTTCTAGCACTATTCTGCAATTAAAAAATTATTACTACACTGAAGTTTTCAGTGAATAAACTGAAATACAGAAAAAAAATGTTATTAGCAAGAATAATGAAACATTACTGAAGCTGCAAGTAAAACCACAGACCCAGACAGCAGCTTAGCAGCTCCCCTCCTTTTCTCTTGCATGCTCTTATAGGTAAGGAGTAATACCCAAAAGTTACTGAGTTATACTGTTCCTATGCATTTAATCAGACCTGTTTGCAGGTCACGAAACAGCTGTGAAGCCATCCTTCTCTACAAAAAGATGTAAAAGATAAAAAAATTTGTTCTGGGTTTTCTGGCTAAAACTTTTAGTCAGAAAGAGAAATTAAAAGCTCAAAGACATAGGAAATCTTCTGGGTCTGAGACCTTTTTAATAGAAAAATAGTCTGYTTTGCAGCTTTGTATGCAACACATAGTATTGTTCATTTTCCTGTGKGAGAATTTAATTACTTCATGTCCCCTCCTGTACCCCCTAAAACTGGGAGAGGGCCCACATTCTTTTAAATCATGATGTTCTTTTCCCAGCTACATTAGTTTTATGAATTTTTGTCTATGAAATAGAGCAAATATTGTTTCTCACCAATTTTCACAGTTTCAGCTTCCAGAAAACACAGCAGATGACAGTAACCTTACCTTCCCATAAGACAGCAAGGCTTCTACTAGGAAGCTACTAATGAGCACGCTCACCTCGCCACTTTTGCTTCTGCTCAGACTATGTCCAATTCAGCACTCACTGAATTCAATATTACTTGTTCAAATGATGAGCTTTGACGAATCACATAAACCTGTAATTCAGGGGAAGACATGTTATAGTCACTACAGGATGTTGCAGCTTTCCTCATTGTTTACTGCTGATGGAGTAAATTAGCATAAGAAGAGATAAAGAAGATGAAAGTAAGGTTAATTAAACACTGAGCTACGCTTAAAAAGAGTGATAGTATCAGACCAACAGTTCAAAGGTTCAGTGCAAATGCTGTTGATTTGTTTTTTCAGTTGTAAGACTAGTTAGTGGAAAGATCCCAAACCTGCATGTAAGAAAAAGCTCAAATTTTACAAAGCAAAGCCACAAGCATAAAAAGTGATCTCTGTTCCCCAACAGACTGATATTTAAAAATGCAAACCTTTGTAAAAATTATTTCTGGTTTCCTTTGCCTATGAGCTGCAGGTGGTTTATGTCTTCCTAAGGTTCATTTATTCAAATTTTCTAATCTGCAATTACTTACACCGTAATTCAAATCCAATTTCAATGTTGACTASTAGGTTGAATTCACAGTAGTTGGCTACTGTGTCACATTCCAGCTCTCTGTCCTTTTCTGATTCTATTAAGAGTAAAACATTAAGACTGAGGGGAAAAAAGGGAAAAAATATCTAGAGAGTCATGATAGTGAGTCAATTATGCTTGTGTTGCCTGGTCCTCTAAGTTCACATTAAACTTATATTGCTCATAGTACTTAAAAAGGAACATTTATATTAAAAATTAAAGCAGGTAAAGAGTGTCTACAGTGCATTAAATAGTTCTTTTCCTTGCAATCTGGTAGCAGATCACTTTGTCCATCTGCACAGATCATCCTCCTTGAATGATTGCACCAGTATTGCCAAGTCAACACTAAATAGCCTTCTGTGGGACTGGTCTTCACCTGTTGTTGCAGGAAAGCTTTGGGCTGAATCACAAATGTCACTTAGCCCAGTATCCTGCCAGCTGCAAGGATGGTGCTGGGAGCAACTGCTTTTGTGATGACGTCTCTTGGCGGCTCTTTCCTTCAAGAGCAAGACCAGCCCCGGCCAGGCCAAGCTCAGAAGAAAATACATGATGTAACTATATAGGTACAGATGGAGTGACGTAAGTGATGAATTTTTTGTCTAGGGCTCAACATCACTGTCAGTTTGGCATTAACAGAATGGTGAAATGTTTCCAGTCAGTTCCCTGCATTGTAATCTCCTAGACACAGAGATGTCTTGATGTGTTGAGAGGGATGCTGTCCTCTAGCTGCACASAGTGTCCCACTTCAAATATTTAAAGTAGAGTGTGGATACCAAGTACTGAGCTTGCCAGTATTGCAAAAAGTAAACACTGACAATGGCCTACCACTCCATAATCAAAAACCTGTTCCACTGACAGCTTTAATTTCTGCTTTGGGGAGTAGGCAGCTAAAAGCTCCACTGCATCATTATTTTGTCTCCCTGTGCTGTTCTGTAGCTTTCTTGTGTRACACGGATACTCATGACCATCAAGGAGATGAGCTGGTAGGTCTTTTTGTATGTTCTGTTCTTGAAATAATTTTCTTGATTTCTACTGCACTGAACTTTCTACTTTACACCCCTCYTGGTGATGCTCTCAAGTGTGATCTAAACAATTTCTCTGATATTTTCTTTTGATCACTCCCATTTTGATTAAAATTAAAAATGGGAGTGATCAGATGGATTAATTATTGGGAGTAATCAATGGGATTAAAAATGAAAACTGGGCTGATGATGCTCAATGTATGGAGTTTCTCATATTCCTTCAGCAGCATTGCTGAAGATGAGAATGATAAGTCATGGTCTTCTGTGCAGTTGGTGGTTAGCAAAAATACCCTAATGTTCTGATATTAGGAGAAACATTTGTGGAGATATATATATTATATATCCTTATTACTTGCAAGAGAAATAATTGATTCTGTCAGGTTTGAAATAAAAGTGCTCTACTTTCCTTTCTACCAAGACATTTATTAGGGATTTCCCAAGTTATTCATGTGTCACTAATCTCATCTGAAAACTGGATTCATAAAACTGGAATTATATTGATAATGTGAAAAAAATCAAACTGATCTGAATTGTGTGTGTTTGCACATTGAATGGTTTGGCTGAAATTATTAGGATAGGTCTACTTTCCCAAATTTTTTAATTACAATTCTGCTACCTGTGAGCCAAATGCCACTCTTACTTTTGGAAGTCCTTGTGTGAAAGCTTTGAAAAGTGACTCTTTTCAAAGACATTCTGTATTAAAACTTTCCATGTTCCCTTCCTTCTCCTGAGAAAGGTCAGATCTTCGTGGCATCTCATCATACTAGACATTAAGAAAAAYATTCTGATATGGTAAGACCACTGCAAGCACTTGTATCCTGAAGTTTTAAAGATACTATAACCTATTGATCTGAAATAATCATTGCACTGCCAACCAACTAATCATCCAGGAGAATTTTTTTATTATTTCGGTAGACAGTCTTATGAGGTATACTGAGTAGTGAGATTTATTATTTAAACAACCAGCAAAATTTTGCATTAAAATTGTGAAGAAAGCAATGACAACAATTACTCATTTTTTGTCAGAAAAATTCTCCTGGTTCATTTTTTATTTTCCTATAAATGTTCTCAGTGTCTCCTCTGTACCTGCATGACACTTTCAGTTCACAAAGACAGTCTGGGCTCTCCTTCAGGTACTAAAACTTTGTCTAATTTTACCAGGAGAGGAGGCTACACCACTTGGCCAAGTCTGCTCTGCCATCCCTGAAAAAGCTTCAAGCTTTTTTGCCCTCTTGATCTATTCCTCTTTAGGGTCTCAGGATCCTGGTGACACCAGAAGCCATGAGCACAGGTCCCATGACAGTGACAGCAAGATAGAAATGAAGGCTTCACAAAAGAAAAAAAAAAAGCAATTTTATATAAGAAAATAACTGTTCATAATTGGGCATCTGTCACTTTAAATTTAAATGGTAACAGTAATACTGGAACTTTAAATTACAGCTTCACACTGAACCTTTCAATTACTCTTTGTAACTTTCTTTCCAGGGCATATACACCATGACATTGACATCACTGTTCAAATTGAAAATTATGCCTGTGTGTACACCATGCAGGGCTCCTGCCTGTCTCCAGTGCCAGCAGCTGGGCAGACATATGAGAAGGTATTGCTCCCAAATCTAAGAAAATTCTGGTAATCCCACACCAAAATATTGCACATTCCTGGCACTGGCACAGCATTCAGCCCACCCTGTGGGTGGCTGGGTGATGCTTTTGCAGGTAGAGCTTTTGGTGCAAGAGCAGGCAGTCCTTGGAGAGTCAAGGCAGCCCTGTCAGTGATCATTGTTCTGATTATTATTGTGGTGTCTGTTGAGGCTGCCATTGCACAGAAGTGCTGGAGCAGCCAGAGACAGCAAGGTGTCTTATAGTTTGGAAGCAGACAGAAAGTGAAAAAATATTTTCCTTCAAAGAGAGCAAAACTATATACAGAGTGACCCGAAAGGATGCTGGAGGAAGAAAAATAGAAGAGAGAAAGTTTCTCATGTGTCACATTCTAATGTAACTTAAGTCCATATTTAGACTTAATGACTTTGTCATTGTTACTGCAAGCTCTGTTTTACTATCTAACGTGACATTGTGATATTTGTGCATACCTGGTGCCCAGTCCCTTTATCTGCAGTTCCAGTCCTGAACATGGAGACATGCACAAAGCTTGTCTCAGTCCTATGTGACCTAAGAATAAACTTTTAAACTCAAGAACAGAATAAAGTCTCAAAAATTATTCCTGTAAAACAGGTTTTGTGAATTACCAGTTTGGAAAATGAAAGGGATTTCTGGTAAGGAAGAGGCAAATTTTGTGTTGTTTGTGCCCTACATTGATGGGAGCTGGAAGTAATTGAGCCTGCAGTTTACAATAAGTGGGTGATAATAAGGCAACACTTTGTCCTTCCTTAACCCTGTCAGGATAACTGGAAATCTACATACAGGAGCTTAAACCCAGCTGAGACTATGCTCTTACCCTGCCTCCAGCCCAGATGAAAAGCCTGAGGATGGAGGCTACATAAACTACTGTGTTTGTGCAGTTCAGAGCTATTTGAATAATCCAGGCTTTCATTTTAAACAAATTAAGTGCCAGGCGCTTTATGGTTGTGAAGAAATCTCCCTGAGGTATGAGTGTAGTATGGATGAAAGCAAAGTCCACTGCAGATTGAGTGGGAAATGACAGTGCAGAGGAATGAATGCTCTGTAATGTAAACAGAAGTCCAAGAGATTGGAAATTTTTCACATTTTATTAAATCAGACTTTTACAGTAGTTATTGAAAGCAAACAACATTGAATTATATTTAGATAATAGTTCCATAAACAATGTRTGTTTTCATAGCAGTTGCAAAGTCTGAAATTTATGTGCTAATTACAGACCCCAAATCATCTCTGCACAGATTTGCAATTAAAACTGAAATATTTTCACATACAATGTAAGCCCTGTATTCATAGCAACAGCTAAGAGACATGCTGGTTATAGTTTGCTCCGTAAATATGAATATTTTATGTTTGAACACAAATGTTTCACTATTGTTGTCCTTACATTTGCTATATTAAAAACTGAAAGAGTTAAAAGCTGAGTGTCACCTTGTGGATTGTTATTCCTTCTAGAAAAAAATAATCTGYATATAATAATGTATACAATGCAACAATCTAAGGGAATGATGATTACTGAAAGACATAGAGAAAAAAAAATTCTGCGAATGGTTGTCTTAATAAATATTGTAAAAATATGTACTTTTAAAACCCTGTAGTGACAGCAAAGTGCAGGAAGAATGCAAAATTAGGGAGAACATTGAATAATTCAGTAGCTTGTTATGTGATTAGATCTGATTGGCCCACACTAAGATGCAACCCATAAAAATGATTTCCCATGGTAGCATTGGTCCTGAGGTGGGGGGAGCTTATGATGTCCATAGAATGGGAGAATAAGGCTTACTGGAGTAATAATATCATGGCTGTGCAGAATGATTGATGATCTTTAAAAAGGTCCAGATTGGTTTCATCTTTCTTCAGATTTTATCACTCACTTTTTCTTAGTCATGTGCAGTCACTAAGGCAAAGAGAGGTAACAAGTGTTTGATGTATGATAGTTGAGCCACTTTTGTCAGAACTGCATTTATTTTAAACTGCTCTCATATTTGATACTCACAAGATGTAGATGTTCATTATTTTTTAATCCAGCTGATAAGAACAGACAGTCCTGGAGTTGGATCAATAGGTAAGCCAAGATTGTGTTAGATCAACAGTGCCAAAAAATCAGAGTAAAATCACAGTAAAAATTAAAAAGACCCTCTTTCCTTGCACTAGGACCATTTTCATTACAGATTAAATTGATATTGAGCTGCAAGACTGACATCTTTCTGGGAGAACTTCATATCCTTTCTTATTATTTGCAGTATACACATAACTTTCAGAATGCTGCTTAAGCTTCTTTGAATACATTACCTGTTTCAATTCATTTTATTCTTCACAATTTGCAGAAAGCCATTAAAGCTTCTCTTRTATCACAGGAAATTTCATATGAATAGGGGGAAAAAGTACTTAATTTCACCAGTTGGGGGGAAAAGGTCATTTCCGCTTTTAGGAAAACCTACACATCTCCTCAAATGCAACAAATCAAGCCAGATATCTTAATCACTTGTTGGAACCATTCTTACCAGTAACTTATTCAAAYAGATCACAGATGAGCTGAAAAATATTTGGCATGGTCCCAACGGGAAAAGGAAGAGTATAATATGGTTGATCAAGCAGTATATTGGAATCATGCTCATTTGAAAAACTTTCCATTATCCCCATTTGTTCTTCTTGGAAAAAGAAATAATTCATCAGGACATTGGGTTTCTGAGACCCCTCTCTGATACACACACATATGTTTGTATGTATAGGGGCAGCAACAAAATCATATGTGTACTATGCCGTACACCTGTGTGCTTGTGCATGGCTATGCGTACAGACGTGCGTTTCCTCTCCACTTGAGATGGTTTTGTCCCCCATAGAGTTTAATGGTTTTCTGTTTTGACAATTTAAACACTGACTCAACACTGTTTTACAAAATCAAGAGCAGTTTTTGGCAATTAATTTCTGCCTTCAATAGTATTCTCTAACTGGGCCATAACAGCAAAGATTGTGAGAGTGAAAGAGCAAGACAATTCATTAGACAACTCTGCAGAGCTAAAAATGGCAAGGGATGTCAGACAGTATTCCTGTGCTTCAATACTAATGAGAGTCATTGCATATTCATAATCCTAAATACAGTCAGCTTATGATAAAAACTTTTGTCATCGAAGCTTCACGGAAAGAGCAAAGCATTGCACTCCTTGTGTTGTGGCACTTCTACCAAGCCAGCGCAAGAACAAGATTGATTGTTTTCCAACGCAACCTGACAGGGAACTAAGAGATACTGCCCCAAGGGTCCTGAAACTAAGCTTAGTTTGATTACAAGGCTCCAAGTAATCAAAGAAACAAAAGAGAGGGAGGGAAGTAAGGGAAGAATTTTGTTTTGCTTTGCTGGTGGGTTTCAGTCTATTTTTTTAATTACTTTTTAAAGATAAAGGAGGCTCAAAAGATGTAGCTTTTCTTWTTGAGTGTTGGGAGTAATTATCTCTTCGGCATTTAAAACAGTTCATATCCATTTTTATCATGGAGAAAGAACGGCAGGTGCTAGCAAACTTGTTCCCATGTTGTAGCAACACTCCTGCAAGTCTTAATAGATACAAATCTCTAAAACTCTGTGAAGTTTCACATCAATATGAATAGCAAAGATTAGTGAACTCAACCTGCCAGATATTAAAATCATCTCTGCCAAGTGTTGCACTACCCAGAATTTTTTTATTTTTTTTTTTTGCACGTTCCTTTTCATTTTTTTTGTTGTCAGCTCCTTCTGCTTCTCATCACTGCTGCCATTTTCATTATTAGTTTTGAGAAACTACCCATCTCTTTTGCTGGCAGCCAGATCCTGACAGTGCACAGCTCTGCTAGCCTTTAACCTTGTGATACCTGTCTGCTGGGACAGCTGTTAGCATCCCCTGGAGTCAAAGGAGAGAAACTTATGTTTCAGCACCCACTTTGAAAAAGCCTTGAGCATTTTCTCACTCATAAAGATCTCTTCAGCTGGAATGCCAGCACATTTCCACATCCACTTGACAGGCAAGCAGTCTATGAAATATACATCAAATTAAATAAAACAGGACATTAACACGTGTTTAAAAATCTGATTACTGTGCAGGATTTTTGGATTTYTTTTCCCATTAATTATAAAATCATTAATTTGGGGAAAAAGAAATTTCATAGTTTAAGAAAAACCACAAAAGATTAAGGATGGAGACGTTGCTGGTAAAACTGTTAAATATCTCTGCCATATGTATACAGTCTTTGAAAATAGAGAAATCTCATAGTTATGATGATTGAACTGATTATCCACAGATATTTTAAGAGTTGAGACATTAAATTGTCAGCCATATCAGTTTGATTGCAGTAAAACATGAAAACACTTACTTTTGTATAGTTAGAGAAATCTATTTTTCCARGAATGACAATCCTTTAAGTAGAAACCAGGCATCTTGCCAGCTTTCCATACACGGAAGTTTTCAAATGCAACCCATCATTTAGAAAGTTTTCCAAAGTTCAGTGAATGGTGCATGGAACTTTGGCAAATAGCCTTGTATTAAGCAGGTTTCCATGTACTGCTTCAATCCCCCTTAAACCTGTTATAGGCTAGTATTTATTCATTACAAATAAATGAATGTCATAGATAATGGTTTGCATTCAAGGTGTACATGTATTCATAGTTCCTCAATTATTTACAATAYTTTTCTAAAGAAAACAGTAACCCTCCTTGGACTGAAGCTATAGTAACAAGTTTGATTAATATGTTTTACAAGACTGGAGTAAATGTTCATCATATCTGTCAGCAAGCTGACAGCTTTCAAGAAAGAACCTTTGTTCCTGGGATAAGTAAATTGTATGATCTTCTTTAAGATACCAYACTCAAAACCTTAGAGGGAGAAGGTGTTACATTCAAGTGAATTCTACTCAAAATGTGATTGCTGATAAGTCTGCTTTGTATTCCAGATCCTTGATACACACACATTATTTGACAGGATAGTGATGATTTTTTTAATTTGYTGCTGTTACTTGTCAGAACACCTGTGCTTTCTCATTAGGGAGAGATGTACTTGACAAGCTTTTTACCTATGTATGAGGAAAAGTCACACTTAACCAGTGCCCTGTGTCACTTTTGTACTTACTTGTATTTTAATAGGTAAAGCCTGGCATAGAGATTACTGGACATATTAAAAATTACATTTGATTGAAAGAGTAAGGAAGTAGACTGTAATTTGGAGGACCACAAAGGAATGATTTAGCTGAATCCATGAGAAGCAAAGGGAACAACTATTCCATCTTTTCCAAACATTTCTAAATGTTTTCTCCTAACTGGAGTATCAACACCTCTGGCACAAAGAATTAGGCAGTAGCACATTAATTCCCAGCATTAATGAGCACGTACCTCAAAACCGTATCAGCTGATGAAAAAATGAAACTGAGGTTGCTCATTAACACGGGAAAATATATCCTTCCTAATCTCTTCAGGCAGAAAGGCTACTGCACAGCATGAAACATTACATTTGATTACTTTTAGACAGCCAAACTTTTCACAGTAGTATCATTTCAAAGCTAGAGAAGAGTATTTGGCTTTAAAAGTCACTTATTTATCTGTTTAAATGAGCTGTTACAGTGAATAATAGCAAAATCTAGCCAAAATATTTGACTGAATAAGGCTGGATTCCATTTTGATTTCAAGCCAAATAGACAAATTAATCTTATTTCTGTTCAGCAATGTCCCCTTCTGGGTTTGGTCTGTGGGTCTGTGTAGGGCAGAAGATATGTCATTTGTTGTATGCCTACATCTGCTCAACCAGTATTCTCTTTTACAGACTTCAGGTGCATCCAAGGCAAGTCAGTCTCAGGCTGCGGTCTAACCACTTGCTTTGCAATCTGACACAGCAAATAAAACCAGTGTCCAAGGTGGGTTACTCAAGCGATGCCAAGTGTCCTTCCCAAAGTCAGATGAACAAACCTGGATGTGGTCCTACAAGCAACAAGTTGTGTATAATTTACAGGTTTAGAGCAGAAAAAAAAATTATTTATTGGCTGGGTGGATTAATGCTATTATTTTAAATGTGGGATTGTCTGAACACAAGCTGGCTCACCGTTCCTCAGCAGTAGATCTTTCTGAGTCTCCACTGGCACTACAACATCCTTGCAGTCTCCTTAGTAAGTTCCCACAGTTGAACAAATATGGAGAGTCCAGTTTGGTTTCAGGAGCAGACACAGCCTCAGTTTGGTCAAGGACAGACAGACAGGTTGCTGTGTAGTGTCAGACGCTGCAAGAGCCGGCAGAGACAGCGGGAGCATAGCACACACCTCTGTTATCCCAACAYCCTACCACTTGCCATGTCTGTTTCAGAGCCACTCAAACCAGTTTACTAACATTAGTTAGCTCTTACCTTCTCCATCCTAGTCAGCGTGTGTGGACATCACCAGAGAAACACAGCAGGAGTAATTATCCATCCTAACTATGTGTTAGTACAATTTAAATTTACCTTCATGCCACTGTGGGGGGAGAGGAATGACACATCAAAAATAATAAATACCTGTTTCAATCCAAAGTAGTAGTTTATTCCTTCCTACACAGAAATTTATATCCTTAAACATTTTCTTCAAATTATCTACCATAAGATGTTGTAAAGTCCAAGGTTTTTATTCCTTGCTCACTTTTACCTGTTTTGCTGTAATTCAGATCCTTTTTGCAGGAGAAGCATTGTTTTAGTCCTTTCAGGTTATACTCCTTCAAGTCCTGCACTGTCGTCCTCTTTAGGGCAATTCAACAGCTTTAYAAGCAACAGAATTTGTCTGGATTTTCGCACCATTTCTTACACTCAAAACCCTGAAGTTAGCAGTCTGTGCCTTTCAATGTGTGACGATGATGAGGGCTCGCTATATATTGTTATTACGATATTAAAGASAAGAAGTATATTTTCATCTATGAATATTGTACTTAATAAATTTCTGCCCTCAGAATTCTGGAGGGAGCGCATTCAGTCCTGGTAACTCCCTGTTACTGAATCTCTCAAATTGTTTCGTTGTTTCCATCACATGCAATATTATGTTGAGTCTAGTTTTTATTTTCTCTGAAAAGTGACCATGGAATAGAATTTGGAAACAAAATTACATTAAAAGACTGGGGGAACTGAATTTCTGGGAGAAGTTTAAATTCTGAATATTGGTAAGTGTCAACGATCAGATCTAATGAAAACCTGTAAATATTTGAAGGCTTGTAACAGTTATCATAACAAAAAAAAATTACTACCTTTGTCATCCTGATATATCTATCTTATAGGAGAAAATGACAGCAGTATTTCAGACACTGTGGTGTGACAACTGGTGTTGATTCAAAATCTTTAATCACAACCACCAGAAAACAGGAAAAAAGAAAATACAGAGATAGGTTTGGAAATTTTATTTGGAAGCATTGTCAGTTGAATTATGGTGCAACATGCCAKATTAATTTGCAGAATCCCCATTAGCTTGATAAAACTCCAGTGGAATATATGGACAGAAAACACACTCCTTTGACATCAGGATTAATGAAGTAGAGAAAGGAAGAAATGAAGGAACAGGGTAATTCAAGTCGACCTGTGTATACCCCTCTCTAGCACATGATATTTGCTATCATTTGCATTGGTAACTAATTTAATAATATGATATCTGTTCAAAAGATCTCTGACTATTTTGATTTCTCACGGTTTATTTGATCTTTAACTGCTCCTGGCCTGTCAAAATATGCKGTAATCTGTACCTATTACCTACTCCATTGGGTTTCAAAGTTTCTATGAGTTTTGAGTTTTTGAGGTCCACTTTAGATTTATACTTTTCTAAATTTTTATGAAAACAAATAAAAAGCTGAAGTTGGACTGTTTACAACTGCTTTAGGGGGAAAATGAAGGCAAAGRAGTTATGGCTAGCTTACTCCACATGAATGGCTTTCATTTGGCTGGAAACTCAAAGTTTTGTTGCCAAATGAGAAAAAGTAATCCTAATTATTTCTGTGGAGAACCATGTAATAGTTTCAGCTCTATTGACTGTGTATTTTTTTCTTATTTCATTGTTTGCATTCCTRTTTTGATGACATAAATGCAATCTGCCTGAAGCACATAGTGCCCTCCAGAGTGACTTGAACAAGCTCAAGAGGTGGCCAGCTGTGGTAACTTACCTGGTTCAACAAGGCMGAGTGCAAGGTGCTGCAGCCCGGGTGGGGCAACCCCCGGTATCAGCACARCCTAGGGACATGGGGACTGAGAGCAGACCTCAGAGAAGGCCTGATGGACACTGATGGATGAAAGGCTGGACGTGCCCCAGCAACATGTACCCTCAGCTCAGAAATCACGTTGTGACCCCAGGCTGCATCCAAAGCAGTGTGGMCAGCAGATGGAGGGAGGGGATTCTGTCCTTCTATTCTGCTCTGGTGAGATCCCACCTGCAGTGCTCCATCTAGCTTTGGAGTCCCCAGCATAAGAAGAATGTGGACCTATTGAAGCAAGTCCAGAGGAACCCACAGGGGCTGAAACATATGAAGATAGACTGAGAGAAGTGGGGGTTTTTCAACCTGACYAAGAGAAGGCTCCAGAGAGACCTTAGAAGTATCTAAAGGGGCTGAAAGAGAGCTAGTAAGGGACTTTTGGAAAGGCTGTGGAATGATATGACAAGGGGTAATGACATGAAACTGAAAGCAGGTAGATTCAGACTAGATATAAGAATTAAAGATTAGGATGGTGAGACACTGGATCAGGTGCCCACAGAGGTGGTAGATGTCTACCCCATTCCTGGGTTTTTTTTTCATGTACCACTTTCAGTTGCTTTTCACTGTCATCAAAAATTTTAATTATATTGCTTAAAAACAAAAACATCCAATTCATCAGATAAAGTATCTTTTCCAGTTTTCAAAGCACAAACAGGGATTTGTTAAAAAAAAAGTTTAGTAGCAAAACTGTTATTTCATATTATGAAAATTATACTCTTCAATAGGTATTTTCTGATTTAGCACTTTGGAACTCTGACATATTCTTTTAGCATTTTTTTCTATTGCTATCATACTAATCACATGTGCAAATAAAACATATTAAATAAATTCACCAAGCATAATTTTCAAAAATAAAAACATCTTAGTTTTAAATATTTTTTTTTTATTTCTAAACTTCCTTATTTTGTCCAGAAAATTATACAAGGTTTTCCATCATCCAGATCTCAGCATCATCTTAATTTTTTCTCTGTTATAACTTKTGCAGAAGCAGCCCCAGTGCCAGCTGATTAATATATTCCTTTCTACCGCTTTGCACCCATAACCAGGACAGTATAGGGAACAGATCAACTAGGCATGCAATCCAGATTTCATTTGGAACAGGAAATTAACCCTTTGCTAACAGACAGTGAGTTCATATAGCACTTTAGTTTGTATTTTTGTAAAGTAAATATTATGTATATTGTTCAAGTAACTTGTTATATGTGTTCATGTGTGTAAAATATAAGAAGGTTATTCATGGTCTGTGTCAAAGGTTATGAACAAATTGAGTTTATGGAAAGGACTGCTACCACTTCGTGATCATGGCAGTAGCTCCTTTTCAAGCTTTTCTGAAAAAAAGCGCAGACAAGTGTTAGTCTGTTTGCTGCTCACCAAAACCAACAGCTATTAAGCTCCTGGCAGCAGTTCTTTAAACCAAGCAACACTGTCACTAAAGCAGACTAGAACATATTGCAGCATCAATTATTAACAGGAAGTATCTTTCACCTGCAGACCACAAGTTGTAAGACAGTGTGTTCACAGGAGACAGCCCCCTGGAAATATGCAGATCATTCCTTATCATCTTGTTCTGCTGCAAGGAGCTCCCCATGTCTGCTTGTGGTGTCCTACAATAAATGCTCTGATGTAATCTTTTGAGAGCAAGAGAGAACTATTCAGTTCAGAGAGCCCTTTTTTCCTTCCGGGCCCATCTTTGGATTGGCATGTAGAATGTTGTTGGGTAATACACAAAGTCACTTGATGGCACAACGTGAAATCAGTTCCTAATTATGGATATAACCATAAATCTAGCTTAGAAAGGTGTCTCAGTTTGCAGTAATGTTTTCAGGAAAAAAAAACGCTACGGAGTAAATGTTTCCTCTGAAGTGAAAAATTTGATAATTTTTTCCCACTAATATGAAATAGATGTTCAGGCAAAAGTGAAGAGAAAAAAAAAAAAGTACTTTATTAACAAAACACAGTGCCCACAGGACAGAGATAGAAACTGTTAGATATTTAAAAGTCCAGGAATGTCTGCTGCCCCCTCTCCCCACAGTCGCTCGGCCACGTTGTGCGGAGAAGATGGCGCGGCTCCCATCTCTGGGAAAAAGAAACAAAAGGAAAAAAAGTCCACGTAGGTGCTCCAGCAACAGTGGAAAACTTGATGATAGTAATTACCTCACTGTGGATGAAACAGAGGACTCAGTGTGTTTTTCTGTCTCCGGCTTGGCTTCTTCCGGAGTCCGGGCCAAGACAGAGCAGTGCCACTTGTCCCCGCCGGCTGCCGAATTGCTCCAGAAGAAAAATCACAGCAGCTGCAGAGGGGCTGGCAGTCCTCAGAAAACTGCCCAAGCTAACAAACCTGAGTTAGCTAAACAGCAATAATGCAACTCCGCTGCACACAGAGGGCAGATCTCCCAGAGCGCCGATGCTGAGGTCCAAAAAGAAGTTTTGGCCAGAGGTCCTTCTGGCTCCACAGAAGTCTCAGCTTTTAAACTGCCCTCCCCGTCCCTGCTCCTTCCTCCGAGATGGATTTAAAGGCATAGCCACCTTTTGGGCATACAAGCTGATGGAATATAGGAATACAGGACTGGCACAAAATCAACCCAAGACAAAAGGTCATAGCTTTGTTCCAAAATAATTTTCTTTCAATCAGCAGACTCCCAAACACCCTTTTAATAACTCTGATAGGCATCCATGAAAGGTAATATGATTATTACCAATAATTGCTTGTACTAGATGTTCAGAAATATAACCCTAAACAAAGATTTTTCTGTTAAATTCTGGTGCATTCCAATAACCGTTTCTTTTATTTTTTTATGAAATAATATTCTGCTACCCATCATGACAGATCAAATGTGTTAATAGTGTCTTCACATTGAAAGTTGCTTTCAAAGGAGTACCAGCATGCATTCTCTTTATTTTTTTGGCTACACACTTGCATGCTGTCTATAGAATATGCTAGCCTGAAGATTTTGGTTATTAAAGTGTTAAAACAGAGGAAAATCATCTATTTCAAAATTGCTGCTTAATTATTATATATTTACAATTTTAAAATTTGAGTATAAATAGTGAGATGCATTAGTATACTTTGATACATTTTTACATAAATTTTGAAATAATTTAAAATTATTCTGTTCATTTTATAGTCAACACACATGTTTTTAACTAGCCTTTAACCTCATATTGCAAGTTGGTTTCAGAAAATGCACTGGTTTTAAGTGTTCACATAAGCAGATCAAGCATAGTAAACTATCAGCAAAGACTTTATAAGAACAGATTAAATATTTTAGGTGATTTTTAGTTTGAATTTACATGTATAAACATTTGGGAAGTGATTGCAAAGAACAGTAATGACCCCAAAACTCTTTTCTCCACTGACCTAATCAGCAATTTCTTCTTTGCTGTTAGATGTTAAATGATCCCATCACCAATTAATCTGAATATTTGCTTTAATACAGCACTCTTACCACTGAAGTTTAAAGATACTTCCATGAACTAGATATATCTTTGTGTCTTAATCTCACAATAAGCATTAAATAAAACTTGACAATATAGATTATGAGACATTGGTTTTAATAAATTTACAGTTAATCTGCTGGAAAATTATAATTGTTTCTTTTTTTTTACTCAGTGCATGAGTTCACCAAATAGGAAAATTGCCTTTCTACATGTGGTCAAATCCTTATTTCTCTAATACACAGAAATGTTCTTTCAATGTAGTATTGCCTGAGTGAGAGATGAGTAGGTGTTTGACTGTGGTAACCACAACATTCAGCAAAATTCTCTTTTCCTGCTGTTACTAACACAACTGTTTCTATTCAGTATTGTACTTCATACAAAATTGACTTTAGCAGACCATGATAATGTTTATGAGCTATAGTATTTGATTTTTCCTGTTTGTAAAGCAAGGGGCAAAACCAATTCTTGCTTACTATAAACCAGTGGTTGGGGGGGAGGTGTTTTCAGGGGGGGTTGAGGGTTTTTTTAATTTTCCCAATGTTGTGACACCAGACCATTTGCATCTCAGCTACCAGGTGCATAACTGATCAAATTAGGAGAAGTAAATTATTTTATTCTGAAGATTGTGCTATAAGTTATTATTCAAGTACACACTCCATTGAAGAGTCTCTGAAATGAAAGGTGTGATTGATAACACATCAAAAGAAMTGCTAACTAGAAGGCCTTAAGGATAAGTTTCTGACAGAAAAAAACTAAATTTGCTTGAGTACCATTATCTATCACCATCCATTACAGTTATTCCAGAGGAATAAAGATATTTCATGGAGAAAATTTATCACAGAAAGTAATTATTTCTCCTATGAATGTAAGTTTGATTATGATTTTAAAATGGTTTTCTTGTCTTCTGGGTTGTTTTTGTTTTTTAGCATATAAGTAATAGATAAAGTCCATGGTTATTTAACTTTGGTTTCTCTGTAATGGCAAGTCTTTGGACTGCAGATGGATTGCAAAGGGATTTTGGCACTGTATTCAACATATTGAGAAAAAATACATTTTTCCTGCTATTACTTTCTGCCAGTATTTGTTGTGGTGACTGTCAAAAAAAAAAAAAAAAAAAAAAAAAAAAACAAAAAAAAAAAAAAAAAAAAAAAAAAAAAAGAAAACACGCCAAAAAAACAGCTAGAGAAAACAGGGAATACAGTGATGAAATACACTTTAGAAACCAAACCAGCATATTGTTACAGAGATACCAGTGGAAGAGAAAGTGGTTTATTAACACCTCCAATATCACCTGCCGTCTGGAGAGTCTCAGCTCACACTAGAAGATGTAAGATTTGGACACAAACTTCTGGTGTGTGATCCCAGACTTCAAGCTTGATCAGTCAAAGATATGTCTGTAGCTTTAGTCAGCATTTCACACCCATTTGGCACCAGTATAAAGACCTACACAAGGTGCAGAACAATAGGGAATTAGTCCCTATTTTATTTTAATAAAAACTTAAAAGACAGGAAAAGAAATCATAGTTCATCTATATGTTTTTTATAACTTAAAAAGTTCCGCCAGATGCCAGTATAGAAAAAGCAAGTTCCAGTACGCCCAAGAGGAAAATGGAAAACAACACAAATAAAACATATGGAGACCTTTGAAAACAAGCTAAAATTTGCCTTTTACAAACCCCCAATAAACACTTCCTATTCTTCCTGCAGCTCTACCTGAGGAAAGGATGGTTCTGGGTTTCCTCTCTAGATGAAGACTTTAACAGTATATTTCCATTCAGCACTTCTTCCAAAACTGCTGCATTATCCCTCTTTCTTTAACAGCTGCTACAAAATGTTTCACACTTGTTCTGTTTCACTTGAGGTACAGGAGGTAAAAAGACACCGGCATCATCATAGGTTGTGCCCAACACTGCAAATGACTCTGCGAAAGCAAGCCATTCCCCACTGCCCTTGCATTACAGTTTTCATAGACACCATCCAAGGAAGAGCAGCAGCAGCAGTACAGGAGTTGACACTTCAAATTTAGTGTGAATGAAAGGACTCGTGGGATTCCTCTGGCCAGCCTTTCTTTGATGTTTTTCATTATATGTGATATTTTGAAGAAGTGCTGCTACTTTCATACACAAGTAACCTGTGGCAGTGGGTGAGAAGGCTTTCCCAAGCCCCACACAAGGAAATGCATTAAAAATGAATACCACATTAGCAGTCACATATTTCTGTGTTCAGGTGGCTTATTGCCATGTAGCCTTGTTGTCAAACCATGACTGACAGGTTTGGGGCATCCCTTTAGTCCCACTGTTTGGCCACCCTTTCAGTAAGAAAATGCTTCCTAGTGTCAAGGTTAAACTTTCCCTGACACAGCTTTGAACCATTCCCACATGTCCTGCTGGATCCCAGGAAGAAGAGATCAGCACTTCTCTCTCCAGTTCTCTCTCTCATAAAATTATAGACAGCAATGAGCTCACCCCTCAGCCTCCTTTTCTGCAAACTAAATAAACCCACAGTGCTCAGCTGCTCTTCAAAGGATGTGCCTTCCAGTCCTTTCACTGTATTTGTTGACCTGCTTGTGGAATTCTGACTAAAGAGTAGGGTGCAAGCTGCAGTGCTGAAGATCTCACTCAGACTAGTAGAACTACACAAGCTGTAGATGAAGAACCATACTGGAGCTTGACATCTCTTGTTGACTGCCCTATATCTGTCTGTCCAAGGGTGGCTCCTTAAAAATGAAATTTGATTTACCAGACCACAACACCAYTGCTCCAAGGGTCAAGGGTAAAGAGGCAGTGTTGAGCATGATATGCAAATTGTAATAATAAACTATAAGATAAAACAAGATGACCTCTTTTGTCTCCAAAGCTGAAACAATCTATTGGTCACAATAGATCCAGCATACCAAGGCACAAATTTCCCAAAGTTAACCCAAGGGCTGTAGTCCTGTCTGCTGGTTGTACTAACTTGCAAAATGACATGTCATGGAAAAGAGAGCAGTCACAGAGCTGTCTGGTCCCCACCATGTAGGTGGGCACGGTGTCTATACTGGTTGCTGTTATTTATGCGAGACATTGATGAGGAAGGACTCCACCACAGCTACAGATTAACTATGTCCTAAAAAGAGTGTCACATTCTCTATTCAGGAGTGAGGTGGACACAGAAATTATTTTGGGATGCATGAGATATGCACTTTAATAAAATATGCTGATTTGGGGACATTAAATTCTGTTATTATTCTAGTTTTCCTAGGAAATGGCTGTTTCTACATTAACTGTTGCAATATTGAGCAAATTTGTATCCCACTAATAAGACGTGTGAGTAGCATTTTATTTTCTATCCACTCTGATATGGAAAAATACAAACACATACACCAAGCACATATACTGTTATACTTCTTCCACAATGTAGATAAAAATTCAAACAATGGAAATATGGGGGTGGGGGGTGAGCAGCAGGAGTTTGGTTTTCTTTTTCTTTATTTTTTTTCTAAGTTGGTGTTAATTTAATTATATGTGACATTGCTATCAGTGCAGTGCAGTACAAATGAAATGGTATCCAATGTGCAAAGACACTACGGAAATTTCAAATGACAAAAGCAACAACAAAAAATATACTTTCTCTTTCCTTTCCTATGTATTCTGCATTAACATAAGGGTATGTGACTTTGCTATCCATGCACTGCTATAAAAATAAAAGTGGTAGCCAATRTGCCTAGACAGAACCTTCAAATAAAAAAAAAAAAATTAAACTATACTCTTTATCTTGTAAAGGATACATGATATGAGGCACAAATTTCACTTCACTGCCACATCACAAATAACATGCCAGCTGTRACATATATTTCATTCTCATCATGAGGAAGAAAGAAAAGTACTTTGGAACTTTTTTTCAGTTTATAAACAGTAAAATGTGGTTTAAAACAGATTTCTTATTTAAAGAGTTTAAGTTTAAAATTTTATTATTTTAAGGTCATTGTGCTAATATATTTTCTAAACGAATGGAGTTTTGGTAAAATGTATCTAACATTACTCATATAAATAAAAATTTACAGGGAATAAGAATAATAGGGAAACAGACATCTGCATGCAACCTTTTCCTCATTAGATGTACTCATTTTGGCATATTTTTATGACTTCACTGCAAAATACAGTGTGCTGATTTGAAACCTTAAATATATGTTAAAAATCTAAATGCTTTAGTTGTGCTTGGAGAATKGTTTAATAAAGGAATACTAAACATTGCAGCAGTGTGAGGCAATATGACCTGAAGGAATATGCTCACAGATACAAGGGAGCAAAACCAGCAACTCCTCAGCCATCATCTGTGAACACCTGAAGATCCTTAAGTCCTTTCTTCAAGATGATGGGACAGCCATCTGACTGTCCCTGGTTACAGCTGGTAAACAACATTGCAAATTATTAGATGTGTGTTAGGTACCCTGGCATTATTTTTCCACTTTGTCRTTTTCATTGTTTAACACAAAGATTGGTTTCTTCAAAAATAGCTAGCAGAAGACATAGTTGTCCTAAAGACAGCAGATTTTGAAAAAATATGGGCTATGCTTAAGAAAAATAGCAAACAAAAGGCATGAGTCTGGAGGACTTTGAGTGAGGTTTAGTGGGAGGGGGCTACATTTTTGGGTGCTGCAAAACWGTTGCTGCAATGATTTAACATGAGCACAGCTGTCACAACTAAAATTCCTATTTAGAATAGGAGGAAGTACTGGGCGAGGCAAGCTGCAGGGACCAAAGGCTCCTGAGGAAGTGATCTACACACTGGTCAGTCAGAACAAATAGACTTTATGGCTCTGGATGTGTTTAAAGGCTTTCTTCACTGTGATTGTAGGAACAGAATGAATCCTCCAAACTCTGAATGCTATCATCTGAGGTTGTGGGATTGTATTGTTACACACTCTATGCCCCTGCTCTGAAAGATGAATACATAATTGAGAAATTCTCTCTTCTAAAATATTTCTTCAATCCAACAACAAAAGAGTTTAATCAGAAAGTTACTCCCTTTTCGGGGATAGTTCTGCCATGGCTGTTTGGATAAAATGGTTGGAAATCAGAGCTACAGTCATTTAAATAATCTGTTAAAAAGCTATTACATTTCTGTAATGCTAGTAATTTTTAAATGGCTCTTCGTTTGATTCATGAACAATATGTGAAGAGTACATGATTCACATGGGCAACTTTTATTAAGCATTTATCCCAAAAAGAATATCAGGCTGGGTGAAATCCATTGTGTATTGCAGCATTTTCATATATATTTTTTTAATAGCATGCTTTAAGGTTCAACTTCTTACAGAACAGAGTTGACAGAGAGGTTGGGGCTGCCACAGAAGATCAAGGAGCCAACAAAGGCTGAAAGATATTATATAGGTAATTGTAAAGATCTTGCTGCAGTTCAAGTGCTTTTGAAGTTCTGTAATGATTTCTTGCTTTCAAAAACTGCCAGCTTTAATTGAAGTCAAAGCTTGCTACTAAGTCATGAGATCCATAGGTGTGTAAATATTAGGGCTGCTGCTAAGCAGTGACTCACCTTAGTATTAATTACAATAAAAAAAGAATACTTTGTCAAAGCACTGTTTTGACAGCATGGCACATAGTAGCCTATTCTGAGAGGTGCTCTAGTGTTTGCAGGGAGGATCAGGTAACTTCAGGAAATCAGGATCTTCCCTTTCTAAGTGGCTTTGTGTGAGGGTTGAGTATGTTACTTTCAGTTCATAAAACCGTTTCTCTGTTGTTCCTGCTGTTATGCATGAACCACATCAGTAATTAACCAAGTGACTGTAAAGATTAAAAATTCCACTACAATCTGAGAATTTCTTATAATTTAAACTGCTTAAATATTTCTACAGTTTGAAGTTCAGTGTAACAGATAATAAGTGAGCAATAAAGGCAATCATCTAAGGTTTCATAACCCTTGCAGTGAGGTTAACTATACTTCCCATGCACAGCCACTGTAGGAATGATTTTAAAAGAAAAGCTAATGCTCATTGCCATTTTGAAACAAACAATACATTGAGCAAGATGATCAAAATGTAAAACAGTCTTTCTGCTGTATTATAAAAATAAGTTGAATTATGCAATTCATTGCCAAAATTACTTACATCTGCTGAATGGGTTCTAAATTATGGTAAGCATTTAAACTGATAAGCACAGATTTAACATGGACCACAATGGAATTAATGAATAAATATTAGGGTCTTACGTTACCAATCTACAGTAGCATGTAAAAGTAGAACTGCAGCTATTAGTTATACTCAGGGTACACTTCATACAGGAGCCTGGACAGTGAAGTGACATGTCTACACAGCCTCTTGCTTGAGCTGAAGAACTCCTGGGGCACAATATTTCAGTTTTGCAGATCATCTGATTAAGGTCATCCACCTCTCAAAGTTTTGTGGAAACCCTAACATCGATTTTAATGCATGGCACTTTTACAGCTCTGCTACTCAGACATACCAGAGAGTTGCCCTGAGGGAAAAATTGGTATGGGTAGGATCCTAGGTAAAGTGTACTTCTAGGACACATTAAATTTTAATGCTCACCAGTTATACTTAATTTTGGGGAATGATTCTTCTTTTCTTATTAAGTTAGTCAGGCCCRTAATCAGGTTCCTAATATATTCAGCAAACCATCAGGACACATGAAATATCTTACCAGATAATCCTCTGTGGAATCCATGGTTCAGTTATTAAGTATTCCTTTCACTAATCTCTGTAATCCTATGTTGACAGAGGTCAGTAAAACAGTGGCTAAACCCTGTATGATTAGACTAAGTCTACGTTTTGCAATTATTCCTTTTATAATTTGTTATATTTTTTTCAGCTGTTCTTATTCCTGAAGGGATGAGACCAGCATTGCCGATGTTGCACATGGCAGCCCCCAGAAACAATGGAGAAGGTCTTTACACCAACCAGTACATCACCCTAGAGGCAGAGACCCATCAGCAACCTAGATATATATTCAGAAACTCTGTGAAAGTCAGGACAGTGACTATTTGATAACTAAGTGCTGTTTGATAACTAAGATTACATTAGCACACTGATGTTCACAGCCACTGGATTAGCAACCAGTGTTAAATCTCCACATGAAATGAAAATTAACAATGATGGTTTTATATTGTCCCCAAAAAATAGTCTCTTTTCTCCTTTTGATTATAGTTCATTTAAGAGRAGAACATTACTGCATGCTTTGAAAATGTTTTATGTGTCTTTGGCTGATAGAACACACAACACATTTGAATAGGCCCATTTATTTAAGCAGACATATTAAATAATTTAAATGTGAGCATCCATGTCATAAATTCTGTAGTCTCTTTAATGTAGGATAAATCTGTGTATTTAAAATAGTCTTTCTTCAAAGCCATCTTTTTCCTTTTTTTTTTTGTCAAACAGTCAAAAAGGAAACTCTGATTTCTGTGGCTTGAACAATGCCAGCACCAACATTTTAATATTATCCATATGGGCTTCTAATACTAGATAAGAGTTTTTACAGATTTGTATTGTATTTCTTAGAGACATTTAAAGTCTTGATAAGGAAAGGCTGATTTCATTGGTCCCACAGTTAAAGGAAAGCAGACCCTAATTAAAAGAATTCTGTTCTGAATTAACTAGCTTGACATGTGCTAATTGACAGTTGCTGTGAAATGGTTTTAATTAAAGTCAATATGTCTTTTTCAATTAAAAGGAAATTAAGAATATACTAATATACATTAACAACTTAATCTGCCTTCAATATCCGATACATCAGCTGCTTTTTTTCTAATGTTATTGGAGAACCATCTGACATACATCTTCTACTGTTTCGTTATGGTACCTCGTTATTACTCAACAAGAGCACAGGCGGTGGTGGAAATCCTGTACAGCAAGAAGGATCCTGCCGTTATTCCATGCATGCAATTCCTTATCATTTGCYTGATGAAAGGTTGTCATGGTTTAGGAATGGTACTCCCCAGCCAAGGTGGGGTACATCCCCACCAAGACTCTCCCAAATGCACACACCTCTAGCTCACTCTCCACTTCCTGGTCCAGCAGGAGTTGAGAGCTGCAGGTAAGGAAGGTGAAGATCATTAGTTGAYATAAGAACAGTTTACTGGAAACAGCAATGAGATAAGAAAATGGACAATAACAACAATATTAACAAAAAAGGATGCTAAAGAGAAGGTGATTCACATGCAAGAATTCTCATCAAGGACCCCAAGAAAATGAAAAATGGTAGACAACGCCACCACCTCTTTTCAGTCAGAAGCTAAAGTCACTTGCCCCTGGCTCCAGCAACTAAGAGTGGTATAGAATAACCTCCAGGTCCTGGCCAAAACTAGAACAAAGGTAATACTTCCATCTCTTCCACACAGAAGAAAAAAAGACCTCTACGTGACAAGACATCTCCTCATTTAATACACATTGGGTCAAGTATTAACAATTAGTCAATGAATTCAAACTTTTAATACAAGTTCTGTGAGGAATGCTGCACTCCTAGGTTTTTCTGTAACTATTTGGCCCAAGGAAGGGCAGGATTTTTACTTTTGAGTGACATCTCCCATGCTCTGTTTCAGAAGTTAATGCAGGGCAGAGTTTTGCAGTTAGAATGATTTCAATTGCATATACAACAAGAAAAAGGTTTTAAACTTGCCTGCTTAGTAGAGCAGCACTGAAAACAATCCCATTTTTTTGCTAGAAATGTGATGTAACTGTTTATGGCTACATAATACATACGAAATTAAGGACTCAAATGCGCAGTTGGCTTCTTGCTACCAATTCCAAGGCTTTACAGCTACTGACTTTACAAACKAAAAAAATACCATTAAAAGTAGCAACCCCTAAGTCAACAAGAACACTCTTTTGAGTATGCTTATACATGGAGAATTATGTAGAAGATTATAGTCTTTCCATGTAAACTTTGATCTTGATTTTTCATTGGTTTTATTTTATTGATTGGGAAATACTGATGAAAAACTTAGCTGATACAATTTGGGGAGAGTAGAGTCACAAGTAGAAACAAGAGTAATTGACTTAAAGGGTCATTATATTGTGTTAAGATATGGTTATTGCAAACAAGACCACATGCCAAAGTCAATAGAACAGACTTTTATTTAACAGTAAATGTAAGACAGAGATGGAAACAAATATGAAAAAGAAAGTAGAAAGGTACAGAGTCACCTGTTGGATGTTGCAAACAGATTTTATTGTTGCAAGTTTGATGTCTGTTGTTCAAAGTGATGGTCACTGTCTTAATCTGTCAGAAGTGGGGAAAGCCCACGAAACATCTGTGTCCACTGGATTTATATTCACTAAAGGTCAGGTGGGAATGCCCAGGTACCTCCCCAGGGACAGGGAATTTCACAATGGATGATGTAATGCTGCAAGTCATGGAACACTTCAGGAGTCTTCAATTATCTAAAACAGTGCAGCTGCCTCTCCTCTCAACACAGTTGAGTCAACTATGGCCCCTCAAAAAGGGGTGAATACCTTCAGACTACTTGTGAACTTCCTGTACTCTCCYAGAGGGGAGCCTTCACTCCAGAACCATTATATGAGGGAGGAGATTGGCATGATAAAAATCACTATAGTCCCTCACAGGATTTGCCTCTTATCAGCCTCTTCCCTTATTTTGTTCAATGACCAGCAGGTGCCTCCAGTGACAGGTGTGTACACCCTGAGCAGTTAAGTGGTCAATTTGTTTGAGTCATGTTTGAGTCATTAACCACACATATAGCTGTTTTTGTTTTTTTTTTAAACGGATTCATATAACGTGTTAAGGACACAATCTCGTGACTCATGTTACAAATTTTGTATTTTTGTGAACACAACTTCAGTGARTTAGAATATTCACTCTGCTGCATGTATCATGGAGGGAATATGTTATCTAGCCAGATTCTACCAAAACTGGATTCTGCTCTAGCAGTTTATGGCATTTTTATATTTTTAAGCGACTCTTTTCAATCACAACAAAAACATAAATATTAAAATTCAGCAAATAATCATTTACTATACTATGACCTGTGGCATTATGAGACAGATTAAGTGACAGAGAACAGACTTTTGTAGCTCTAGAAACTGCACTAGGGAGTGCAGTTAAGGTCCAGAAATGCTGTATGAAATGTTCTGGGAAGATTTGGGTGTTGTGGCGAGGTGTTTCCACTTTTGTTTGAAGCTTTGTCCTTCCTGGTACTTGTTGAAATTTATAGTCATTTTAAGAAGCAGCTAATATCCAAAATATTTCATGCTATTGAAACAAAAAGATGACATTGCATTTTATTGTCTGGTTTTGATTAACAAAAAGAATAAAGCCAGATTTTCAGGGCTGTGTGACCAGATTTTATATAGACAGCTACTTAATTTTTTGCCAAAGCAAATGTCAATGAAAAGCTTAAAACTTTGTCCCAAAGCATCTACTACACATCTCAAAATGTCTTATCTTAAGGCTAGAAACAAATGTCTTGATCAGTCTTTTCAAAGGCATATGAACTACTTACAGAAAATTTTAGATTTGGGTCAAGTGTCTGGATTCTCAGGCTAGATGAAGGCTTTTGGATAGTCATAAGACCAAGAAGTCAGCTCCTTTCCTTTTTCCTGCTGGTGGATCCCTGCAATTCTAAAAGAAGATTTTAAAGTGAAAAATATTTCAGAAAACCTGCAATAAAGACAAGGAGTAGCTAAGACAGAGATCTGGAAAAATGGCTGTTTGGTTTTACCAGATTCCGTTAAATACCCAACTCCCCTTGAAGACCCTTCATAAAGGTCCTGGTGTGTTATTTCAATACAATAATTCTATTTGATAAAAACAGGTGCTAAGATAATCATGTCCTAGAGACTTACTTCCTAAGGAAGAAGAAACTTTAATAATACGGTGATTTTCTCCATTATTTTAAATGCAGAAACCTCTCACAACAGCAAAGCAGGCTGAACTCTTACATGCCACATCTTTGTGCTCATTGCATTCTTTTGATATATCATTATCTAAGCTGGGAAAACATTCATGTGTATATCTAGGGCTATGTATGTCTCACAAATGCCAGTTTTCTCAGCGTCAGATTTTTAACTATTGCCTGAGCGTGATGCTGGTACAAATGCACCTGTGAAGTCGGATGTGAAACCTGTCTCTAAATTAGCAAATAAACAAATCTCTGGGAGAGAGCAGAAAATCTGACTACTTGGTATTCATTAAAATTCCATGGTACTTTGCACAAGTGGAATGCTAATCCCAGAGCCTAAACTGAGACCCAATCCCACTGGTCCTTAAAATATTCTTAAAATATTGTTCAAATAGAGTAAAGTTCAGTTTGCCATATCACTCACCCCTTTCACTCTAGCTTTGCTTTAAACTGCTGGGAACTTATTTCATGTATTCCCTATTGTGGCTGTATTTTATGAACTAATGAGAGGATGTGGATGACTGCATGTAAAGCACTGGAATTTATTTTTCCTCTTACTCCCCTTGCTAGTCTTGTTTCAGTATTCAACTCCTTGGTCTACAAGTGAGTGGGAAAGGGGAAAGAAGGAGGTGCATGATGTAAAAACCAATTTACTTGAATCTGAAAAACACTAATGAATAAGTTCCACTTGACTCATTTTGATTTGAAAAAAACACTGTTTGTTGGAACACATAAGTGTAATGCATTTCCAGGACATSTAAGAATATTCTTCTCACAGCGCAATCATCTGCAGCAAGGTTGATGCTGGTAGCTATGGTGTACTCTTTGCTCATACCAGTAGTCTCAAGAGCCAGTGAGACAGGTTGGAAGCTGAGTTTTGTCCAAGTAAATATTGTGCATTATATAGATGCTTTATTGTTATTATTATTAAATAAACAGTATCAGTACTCTCAGGGGGGAAAAAAATCACTTGTGGATTACCTTCAGGTGGGTTAAGGTCTAGATGGTTTTCAGTAGAGTCTGACAGCCCTGAAAGTCAAAAACACAGTAAGAACCAAAAGTAAACCAACTTCCAGTTCCTACTACTCTTCCAGAATGCTGCTTCCTATAAATAATTAGTGAAGCAGTCTTTCTGTTTCTATCCAGCCTAGCTAGATAGAGCTATTTGTGTGGGGAATAAACTGTTGTGTTCTTGAAGCAAGCCAAGCACATCCTATGAATTTTACAATCCAAGAAAAAATTTCTCTTGGCAACAGGTTTGCTTGAGAAATCAGCATGAGGGACATGGGGTGCTGTGGTCCATGTAAAAACCTCTGGTTAGCAAGTTTTTTTTCCTCAAGCATCGCTCTTTCTTACCATTTTCCTAGTTGTGAATGCTTTGCAGGTTATACATCCTCTTAATGCTTGCATTATGGAACATATTTGTTTTTGCTGTTGGAACAGCAAACATTTTCAACAATGATTTTCTCATGAACTGAAAAAAAAACAGTTGTATGGAGTGTTTTTAATATCTTATGGCTTTGCTATTGAGAACTTTTGGTCCCAGGCAGCCATCATTTACATACCATACCCCTCATCATTTCTGTTATTGTTGAATATTCACATTCCAGTGTTCCTGATCCCGACCCCTATCTATTTTGCATACCTTTTGTATTCAGTGGCATTAATTTTTCTGTCAATGTTATTTATATTATCATGTAATTAATTATTTTGTTAAAGTCATCCTCTTCTCTGACTGCAAAAACAACTCAAAGTTGAAAATGTCTGCCTTTGTCTGTTTCATACAGAGGTAGATTAGTACAGAAAATTACCATGGCTCAAGAAGTGCATCAGTTTCCATTTTAAGCTCATATATTTAAGTTTTTCAAATTTTTTAACCTTTACTTTCATGCCTTTGCATTTTGGGCTACGCTTTTTGGTCTTCACCTTTGCTCCAAAAGTCTTTCTTAAGTGAAAGCRTGATGTTAACTAGAAATATATCCTTTTCTAACCATAACAGAAGTGTCATTAAAAACAGCTACTGTTGGTAGTTGAAATACAGYATGGAGCAACTTTCCAAGTACATTTTCTTCCACTATGATGGAGAAATCTAATTAGAGCCATGTCTTGATCRAGATGTTGACCGCTGTATTTGGATCATTCTGAGTGCACAGACAGAAAAGACTGTACTGAACATGCATACATTAGACAGATGTTGAATGGGAGATGAGCAGAAGTGGTAAAAGGTAAGGAGGGCTGTAGCTGTTTTGATTAACATCTGCAGCTCTCCTTTCTGACAGGGAGAAATCTAGGATGCCTTTCAAAGCGTTATGCAGCTCCTGGTAATTATCAAAATGGCAGTCCCAAATCAGGTGATGAATTTGATTCACACCACCCAAAATTTTACTCAACCTCTGCACCTTTGTAGGCAGCAATGTGATTTTTCATGAGCTAAGGAGATGCAGAAAAGATTCAATTCTACATGGATCTGAGACCTTCCAAAGCCCCGCTCTAACAAAGGCAAGCAGCTGTAGACATGTAGCATACCAGTGTTAATTTACAAGCAAAGAGACACTGAAGCCCAAAGGCAAAGATTTTCTTCTGGGTCATTTACCATTTTTTTTCTTACACTCAGGGAAAATATATTTGAACACTGAAATTATAGTGAACTTTTATATGCATATGAACTTCTTGATAGTATGCTTAACAATTGGTAACCAACAAATCTTACAATGGTGTTCATGCCACAAAAAATAGTGGTCAGATAAAGTCATTAAAGATCAACTCGTGTACAATATGTTAGGACACTTTTATTCATGTCAAGTCCCAGTCTTTCTAGTTGCACACCTGGCTGCACACTGATACAACATGGTTCATGTGGATGCATCCTTCCATCTGTATGCCATGCATTAAAGGAGTGAAATTTATGATACATCTATAAAAAAAAGAACACAATGAAGTGTTGCTGAGAGATTGAGTATGCTATGCAGAGTCCAGTAAAAGCCTATGAAAAGTACCCTGTAGAGAGTACTCGTATTTCTGATCACTGGTAATATTAAAATAGATAGCAGTGAAAGCAGACTGGCCTTGTAAAGCTTTCTAAAATAGGTAGGTACCTGTTTCACTGTCACGGAAATAGTACCTCTGTTTAGCGGCCTGTTAAACCTTTTGGGTGGCTCACTGAGCTTTCATATCCATGTTGCTCACAAGCAAATTTTGAAACTTCAGTGCAAGACAATAAAGTTGAAAAACAGGAATGCAAGAATCCAACAGGAGGAATGGGTGTCCTGAAATTATCACCTTTTCTGTAGGCATTGCCATTTTGCAGCGGTAGCCCACTTCAGATTTACAGAAGTGACTACACTGCCGTTCTCTAACATTAGTGTGATGTTTGTCTTCTTCAAACTGTGAGAATACTTTACTGCACTTTTTTTGGTGGAGAAACAGCACACATCTCTGAAGCTAAAAGTTAATATAACCTCAAAAACATCTGATGAAATGTTGCAGTGAAGATTTGTCATGTTCTTGTTTGGGTAGTTGAGTTAATTGTTATGGCCTTGATCCATGAAATATCTTCCCACACCAGAAAAACAGCCCATTGACATCATGTGACTTTCTTTGCACAGATCAGATCGCAAGATTGGAGACTTGATGTGGTTTTAAAACAAGGCTAGAATGTGGTCTTACTTGGGACCTCTTACTCAGCCCAGTTGAAACCAGTGGGACAGTGGGATGAAAAAAAATTTACCAAGGAGAATAGAGAATTTCCAGTTTGATCTCTCATGTTCTACATAGTTCGTGTATACATRTATTGAAAATTATGTGTAATTTTATATTTTATAGTTTGAATCATATAGAATCAGCATAATTTATGCAGGATCCCACATGCCTGTTAAGTAGCCAGAATGCTTTTCACAAAGAGAAAGCATATACAAAGACAGATATATATGTGTATGTGTGCAACAAGCAGACCAGATTTACTGAGAATAATTTTTTTCTGGAGAGAAATTCTCTAGATTTGACATTTTACACGAGTTTTCAGGACAAGAGAGGACAACTCTTTGTCCTCTTGTGACAATAATTAAGAGGGGGTTTGAAATTCGTTTCTTTTCCTGTATTTCAGTAAACTAAAAATGGCAGTTTGCTAGGATGGTGGGGAAGCATTAACCCAAAGTTTCTAAAAGGCCAAGCTCTCCAGTGTATCAAGACCCAGGAGCGGGTAAACAGTAAACTGCAGGGAGAGGAGCATGTGCAGGGACCCCTCTTTCCCTGCAGGGGAGAGGGGCCCAGGAGAGTTGGTCAATCCTAAAGGCTCTCCTCCTCCAGGCTCAAGAACAATGCATCTAGTGAGAAATAGGGCAGGCCAAGGGCACAAGAAAACTCCGCAGAGGAATAAAGAACCCCTGTCATTGCTAACTATAAGCATAAGGTTCACAGGAGGTGGAAACAAGGTCAGGCTACTYGAGTGAATATGGAGAGGTAGCAGGGACAAGTAGAAAATAAATTAGTCCAGAAAGACCAAGGTCCATCTAGAATCAAATGCGGCCAAAGATGTGAAGGGTAAAAAAAAAAGGCTTTTTGAAATACATAAATAACAAAAGGAAAACAAAGGATAATGTGGACCTATTAGTAAATGGAGGTAACAGTKGACACAGAGAAGGCAGAGTTACTGAATGCCTTTTTTGCATCAGTCTTCACCAGCATCAGCCCTCATGGATCTCTGAGCCAAGAGACCAGGGTGTATGAATGTCAGGAGGAAGACCTTCCTTTAATGAAGGAGCATTGTGTCACAGAACACCTAAATAAATTTCACATCCACAAGTCCGCAGGCCATGATGGGTTGCATCCGTGAGTGCTGAGAGAGCTGACAGATATCACAGACAGGCCTCTCACAATCATTTTTGAGAGGTCATGGAGATCAAGAGAGGTGCCTGAGGACTGGAAGTGACCAAATGTTGCTCCAATCTTCAAAAAGGGCAAGAATGAGGACAAGGGGATGCCATCTAGTCTACATCACCTCAGTCCCTGGAAAGACAACAGAGCGCAGTAATCTGGAGCCTRTCTCTACCAACATGAAAGACATGATTAGGAGCAGTCAGCATGGATTCACTAAAGGTAAATCATGTTCCACCTGATTGTCTTCTACAATGAAAAAACTACCTGGATGGACGAGGGGAGAGCAGTCAATATTGACTACACTTTAGCAAGGCTTTTGAAAATGTCTCTCATAACATCTTCGTTAGCAAACTCAAGACATGTAGGATGGATGAAAGGACAGTAGCACTGAGGATTGAGAGCCAGCTGAGTAGCAGATTCCAGAAGGCTGTGATCAGTGGAACACAGTCTGTTTGGAGGCTGTCACCAGTGGAGTGTCCCAGGGCTTCTGTACTGGCTCTGTGCACTTTGGCTTGTTCCTCAATGCCTCGGATGAAGCAGCAGATGCTTTCTCAGCAAGTTTGCCGATGACATAAAACTGGAAGGGGTGGGTGATGCTTCAGAGAGTTGTGCAGCCCTTCAGAAGTTGGACAGAGTGGCAGAGAAGAGCATTCTGAAATTCAAAATGGGTAAATGCCAGATCCTGTGCCTCAGGAAGAATAACCCCAGGCACCAGCACAGGCTGTAGGCCAGTTTGGTGGGAAGCAGCTCTGTAGAGAAGGACTTGGGGATCCTGGGGAACAACAAACTGTCTGTGAGCCAGAAGTGTGCCCTTGTGGCCGAGAAGGCCAGCAGAATCCCGGCATGTATGAGAAGGAGCATTGCCAGCAGCTCTAGGGAAGTGATCCTGACCCTCTGTTGAGCTCTGGTGATCTGGAGTGCTGTGAGCAGYTCTGGACTCCTCAGCACAAGAGAGATGTGGAGCTCCTGGAGCAGGTCCAGCAGAGAGCTGCTAAGTTGGTCAAGCATCTGGAGAATCTCTCTTACAACAAAAGACTGAGGGAGTTGAGCCTGTTCAGCCTCGAGAGAAGGTGACTGAGATGGGTCCTCATATATGTGTATAAATATCTATCTAAKGGAAGGTTATCAAGAGGATGGATAAATATTCTTCTCAGTGGTGCAAACCAATAAAACAAGAGGCAGAGACTGATGCTCAGGAAATTCCACTGGAATATGAGGACAAAATACTTTACTGTACACTGGAACACTGGACCACACACTGGAACAGATTGCCAGAGAGAGTGTGGACTCTCTCCCTCACAGAAGATATTCAAGAACCATCTGGACACCATCCCGTGCCATTTGTTCCAGAATGACCTGCTTGAGCAGAGAGGTTGGGCCAATTTACCCACTATGGTCCGTTCCAACCTATTGTGGTTCTGTTATTCTGTGTGCAGGGAAGGCTGAATCAGGGAAATATCTTGGGTTGCAGCAAAGATCAGTTCTGTTGCGTTGTGTTTGTTTAGGTCAGGGCATGAAATACAAACCCTCCCAGCCTTTTCATTGCCACAGTCATGGTTAAAACTTTGCTCATCTGGGACCAAGTGCAAGGTGTGCCTGTTCTGCAGGCAGCTGCTGATCTTTTAGCTAGCTACTTTCAGGTGGAGATAGGATGCATCACAACTTTCAGCATGTGGATGAAAGATCATTAAACTGTAATGAAAACCAACAATTTTCTCTGTGTTCAGATTATAAATTCCTCCCTATCTCTCCACATACCACAAAAGTGATAGTCCTAATATCAATGTCATGTTTCTTAGGGCTAYTGAAAGTATGTGAAACCCTTGAGTGTTTTGGGTTTGGTTTTTCAGGATCTATTCATTACCCATACATATGAGATGTACTTGCATATATAATCAAGTAAAAGCCCATAYACATTCACTGGTGAAACATAAATCCTACTCTACACAGCCTATGGAAAACATTTGCAAATCTCTAATTAAACTCTTGCATTGCAACCAGGGCTAGAGACAAGATCTTCCAAAAACTAGTGAAGAAGAAGTAGATGGAAATGTATGGCAGAGCTATATCCTAACAAATGAAAATGTTCTAAGAGCCTGAATACAAAGTACATGCATCAGCAATCACATTGTTACAATCCGAGTTGTGCATGATGAGGAGAATAGTCACAGTTTTTGAAGAATATAATTTTTAATACTTAGCCAACATGTTGTCTACAAATATGTCTATTCATTTTATATACCTGAAATTTGGCTTTGGAGGCTCTGCCCAGATTATTTTGGCAAGAAAGATTAAAAAGAAAGTGGAAACAACTCAAGAACTAATAATAATACTGATCGCCAATTAATTTCTAAGGTTTTCACCAAGCAAATGGCAAAGTAAGGAAGCAGAATACAATGCTTTAGCTTCATGCCAGAATGCGACTATATGTAAAGTGTACATCATTGTTACACAGTCTTGCCATCCTTCTGTGTGTCTCTCTTTGCAGCCATGAGATGAGTGGGTGATCACCAGTAGGAAATGAATAATCACCATGGTATCAGATAGAGCTGGAATCTGTCATACTTGAAAACCAGGGTAAATAGCATGATCTTATAATAAGAAAGGAACATTAACATTCTGATTGGGTGAAATTATACAGAGATAAGAATAAAGCAAGACCACTCAGTTCTTAGGATGTATTTAAATATAATTTAAATA
Organism: Malurus melanocephalus; assembly: GCF_030028575.1. NCBI lineage: Eukaryota > Metazoa > Chordata > Aves > Passeriformes > Maluridae > Malurus > Malurus melanocephalus. Next base: position 5,172,208 of record NW_026623239.1, on the reverse strand, counting down.
TAATTTGCCAAGATACTTAGGAACTCAGCACTTTGTGATGTGTGGCCATTGTTGTAGGTTATTCTGGTGGAGCAGGCACAGTACCTTCCAGAATGCACAACTTACAAACAAGCCCTAGCACAACTTCTTTTAGTCAATACATTAATACCTGTTTACTGATACCAAATTTGAGTTAAGACAGTATTTGCTAGTATTGTAATGGTTTCATCTAGAAAAATAGTTGTACTTATGGTACAGTTATTTCAAAATATGTTAATAATATAGCCCCCTTTTTCCCTCTTCAAAGGGATAAATTATAGAGCCAACAGGGCCACAATTTTACCTGGTTTTGCCATAATTTACTCTTGCAGTGTTGTATAACTTGATGTGTAGAAATCAGGTTTTCACTCCATAATGCATGTGGCAAAAGATAATTTGAACATATATTTACTGACCTTTGACCATAAGCCAGAAATATAAAAGAAGCTAGAAAGAATCCTAGTGAGGGTAGAATCCCTCCTGAGGCAAATCTGAGTGTACCATCCAGCCTAGTATATCTCCTTAGAGTTTTTAGTACACCTAGTGTAGTTCTTTGGCAGTAAATTTTTAAGGCTATTCAGAAATACAGGAAGAAGCTGCTATCTGCAACCTCTCACAGTTACTGTCATACATTAAATGGTATCACAGCCTTTTGAAACTTTTTCACGTCTTTTGGGAAATGCATAGGTACTACCATAACATGTTCTAAAACTAATCTTTATTTGCCAGGGACTTTGGTTTTATACTGCTCATTGAAACAGTTAGCTGCAAAAGATGTTTTGGACTCAGTTCACCCAACTTTAAGTGTCTACAATCCTTCTCATCTAGAAGTATTTATTTGGCTCCATGGATATTGAAGATCAGGAAACAACAGTACAGCAGTGCCGGTGTCTTCATTCCAGGTTGGGTACCCAACCAACTCCTGTTTGCTTGAAAAAGATTTCTCATTCTGGACAGGACTATTGCAAGGTGTCATGGCTGTCATGCCTTCTCTCCTTTTTTTTTCAACTAGCAACCTTTTTCAAAGGTTGTGGTTGTAGGCAGCTTAGAATTAGAGAGCAGTCTAAGGAATATAAGGCAAGGGATAGCCTAATTTCTATGCTGTGTTTGACTTCTTGTAGGAGGTGGGACTTCAAGGGTCACCATGAGGCACAGATCATTTTTGAGCTTCCACCCTTGTTCAATAAAATGACTTAAATCTGGCATATAGGTTCACATCATAACTATGTGATCAGTACAGGAGAGTGGACGGCTACTTTGATGCTTATTCTCTCATTATCTTCAGAACCACTTTGGCAATCAAAGTGACCAGGTTTCATCTGTGGTTCAAGATTTAATAATTCCAGACTACTTGTGTCTGCTTGTGCAAATCAAAAAAGTTGTTGCTGTCATATAGGGGTCCCGCATTAACTTTCTGCCGCCAAAAAACATGACCAAAAAACAATTTCACTTTTTCTAGACAGAAAATAAATTTCAAATAAGTCATTCATTTAAAAAGCTGCCTGCTACAAAGTACTCAGTTGCAGATATCTTCCATAATTCTTGGCTTGTGAATGTTTTAGAAGCAGAACCAGATTTAAAAAAGAAAAAAAATAAAAAGTCTARAGGATAAAAAATAAATAAAGTAACCTAATTTTAAAACATCTTGGGAAATCCTTAGCCCTGAGTTGATGCCTGTCTCTGCTCTGCAGCAATTCAGATATATACATGTCTCCCTGAAGCTGACATCCAACCCCATGTCTCCAAAAACGTTCAATGCTGTCTTCTGCACTGATGCAGTTTTATAATTGACTCAGGGATTAGGACTGATCCTCTGATGTTTTGGGTGAATGTCTGAACTACTATTTTATGCAAAGCCTGGCTGTGTTTCCAAGCCATCCCACCCAGCTTTGTTTTTCTCTTACTTTCTATCCCAAGTCAAAAAAAAATATATGTCAGAGAAACAGGTCCAGCACAACGATGGAAAAGATACATTTAAAGATGATTATAAGCCTGAGTCCCAGAATTGCTCATGGACCTGCTCACGCGTCTTATACCCACATCAAAATTAACAAATTGCTCTGTTGGGCAAGTATGTGTTCCAACTGCAGCCTAATTTTCTGGAATTTTAGTACTGGAGGCATCTAATCTGTAGTATACTCTTACACATACCTTAATGAAGGAGGATAGGTTAAGAGCCAGGCAGAGTTTTAGTGATATTTCTCATGGGAATATTGGCCACCTCTGCCAGTGGGATAAAAGTAGGGAGATTCATCCTAGGTTCTAACCTGCTTTGGAGGTGAAGGAAAGGAAGCAAAGGGTAAAGGTTCTTTCTCCACAGTCTCATAATTTTGCTTTAGGTGACAACTGTGTCAAACTGTCAAAAGTGTCCTATCAAAATTTATCAATCCTATGTTCACAGCAATAGACATATCTAACTGTACACATGAGAAGCTCTCCCTCATTCATTTCAGTCAATTTTTATTTATGTTCACATAGGAAAATGCAAGGATAGAGTTTAAGTAGCTGAAATATTAGAAAACTATGAAATGTCAGGATGTTATCCTGAAAATTTCTGACTTCCTCACTTTGGTAAATTGTATCTGCATGGGCTTTTTTTCCTTTTTCCTCAGATTATTTGACGTAGCATTTCCGTTGGCATTAACTAATACCATGCAAGCCAAAAGACAACTTGTGGGCCAACAGAAAAGCCTGTCTTTTCTCATGCATTTGCACAGAACTGCTTGCTGTCTTTTTGTTGTGCTGGCTTTTGGCTTTGATGTTGTCAAGCAAGGGACATCACAAGTATTATTAACAAACCTCAGCCACACTGAAACCTTTGAAGCAAAGGTAACTCATGGTTACACTACTGATTATTTTATGAGAAGCTTGTTAATGCTTTTATTTGTTAAGTTCAGGCCACAGGATAAGTGTGCACCCATTTGTACAAAAAGCCAATGTCTGTCTACAAAAGCTTGTATTTCACACACACAGACACATACATGCACTCTAGAAAATAGCACATATCTAGGCTCAGTAACAATTACTGGAAAGAAAAAAAAAAAAAAAAAAAAAAAAAAAA
>NW_026623239.1:5142780-5169114 GCF_030028575.1 Malurus melanocephalus | reverse complement strand
GAAGTAATCCAAGAATTTCAAACTTAGTTTCTTCATTCACTACACTCTACCCAAATCATTTGCAGTGCAGCCCTAACAGTAAGGGGATTCCACCCAAGTGCAGAAGCAGCCAGAACTGCACTTAGCCTGAGAGAAGTAAGGTTGACACCAGCTCAGTGCATGAACACTCACTGTATTCATCAGAGTGAAGATCCAAGTACTTTTTAAAGCTTTATATATAGAAAAGAGATCATTCTTGACACCAGCACTTCCTATCTACAAGATCGAGCAGTAGGTGAGTTTCACTCATTAGATGAGATGTTCAAACTTCCAAAATGTTTATTTGCTTTCTCTAATTTCTATTCCTCCAACTTCAGATTTGCTCAGTGAAAATAATGGACAGAGATCTGAAATTGAGTTATTGCTTGATAGGTCCTTGATAACTCTTTAAAGTGCTGTGCAGCTGCTGATGTGTGTTTATGCTGGCACTGCAGAGTGGAGCCCTGGGAACAAGGAATCTGATTTCAGAGGAACTAAACCCAGCTTCAAACATGTGAGTAACTCTCCCCAGCTGATAGAACTRTTACCGAAGGAAAAGGAAAACAATAATGAAGTAAGAAGCACATCAGCAATATCTTGTGTTACTCCTCTGAAATCCTTTTCAAAACTTCCTTCTCATTTGTCTGATTATACACTTCTTTTCTAAAATCTCCCTTTTGGTGCTTTTATCTTTTCTGCCAGTTTAGGTGTATGATTGCAGTTTTCGGTGTGAGACCATGTTACATTAAAGCTCATTATATTAATTTTTGATGTCGCGAAGGGGAGGAGACAGGTTGGGGAAGAACCCTCTGTAACTGAAAAAATCTTTGAAGRTCTCTCCAGAATGGGAAATCCATTTAAGGTGTATTAGGGAAAAAAAATGTAATATAATTTTAAAAGTTATTTTCCCTTCATAAATGAGGCAGCCCATGTTTTTTTTTTCATTGATGTTATGGTATTTACATAATACAGTTAATCTAATCTGACCATGTTTGGCCTGATAGGACCTGGCTGAAATAAAAACTTAAGCCACCAAAGTGTGTGCTCAGAGACTCAACAAAAGACAGAAAATTGCAGAGTGCAAGAGGTTATACTGAAAACTTACGTGCTATAGAATTTACTTTTTCAAAATAAAGAAGAGGAAAAGAAGCAATCCTCCTTACATTCCACCTAATGCCGATGTCATGATTCTTTTAGAAGAATAGGTCCAGATTCTCACAGATCTAATCACTCCTGTCGTGAAAATTCCAGGACTGAACTAAATCGGTATACTTACACCAGTTAGTATCAGATCATTGTAGATCATTCAGGTTTACACCAATTAAAGATTTGTTTATGAGCAGACCTCCCACTGCACATTATTGACATGTGATAACATCTCTGCCTTTCACTTGTGGAAGGTTTTTCTTTTTTCTCTGAACTTTCCAAGCACAATTTCCTGACACTAATAGGTTGGGAAGATTCTATGAAAGTTGTTCTTTGAACAGGAAGAGAGCAGCACCAGCTTGTTTAGTTATTCAGAATGTATGATGGATGAAATGTCAGAAATAAATCCACAGGCTGTCGATGTCTAATCCCAAAGAACAAGTGCCTGCATTTGAAATTCCACTACAGGTTTAATTTGCCCGAATGAATCTTTTCTGCAATATCTTTTGTTACTTTTGCAAACAGTAATAAGTTAATGTGACAAATTATAAACCAAGAATAAAGGGACTCTGGAAGTTCTAAATATCAATCTCAACTAAATTTATCTGATAAGAGGGTATTGGTAGCGAAAAGCTTTCTTTAGTCCCGGACACATAGGGCAGTGAATGCCTTTGGACTGCAAAAACTTTACTAGTGCCTGAGGACACAACACTCAGGAACTCAGTGCTTGAAGCACAACTTTGTTGTGGATAGAACTACACTGGGACTGTTTCTCTTAATTTGACAATGTACGATTGTGGGTCTAATAGCAGGCAAGATCTTTCTATGTTTTCATAACAGTAAAACAATATATTCAGCAGCAAACAGCAAACCAGTTGGTCTTCTCACCCCTAGGGTCACATTAAGGGGCTAGCAGGGCAGCCTTCCTCAGGAATGGGAAAATTTAGATGGCCCGAGAGACTAGCAAAAAAGAGATCAGAGAGGAAAAGACTATATAAATTCAAATGAAATTCGGATTTGACATTTACTACAGACAGTAAATAATAATTGACTTAATATAATGTGAGTTAGTCTTCCCTTAACTTCTATGGCCTCCCAGACACTAAAACAAATTATAAAACTTTGACAATTATTTTAAGATCTGCCTGTCTTTACTAATTTCCAAATAACTGAGTTCAAGAAGAGGAGGAAGAAGATCCCAACTCTGAAATGCTCTCTGATTTTCCAAGCATTATTGTGCACCTAATAACAGAGTTTATCCTCAGACTGCATGAAATGACACATGGAGATTTGGACAGTTGTCCATCTCTCCCACACTGCTTTGTTTGTATACAGCCATTCTATAAAGACCTTTGTTGTCAGCTTACTCCTATTGCAAGTAAGAGTACCCTTATAATGGAAAATCACATCCCCATTGCCTCTTATGGAAATGCTCCAACATTTCATTCCTAACTGGGTGGTCAGATTATGTGTCCTCCTCTATTTACCAGGGCTGAATTTTAATTATAGGGTAAAAATACTGATTTAAGAAGTATACATATCACATAACTTTGTAAAATCACTGTTCCATCTAAGCAATAAAACAGCTGCTTCCCTGGAACAGAAATAATGCAGAGGACCGTATTATATTTTAGCTGTCTCATTTTCTTCTTTTTTTCAGTAAGGAAGATAAGTAAAGACCCTGGAAGTGCCTGACACAGGCACTTGGATTCACTTGGTATTAAGAGGTGAGCTACTATATAAAAGAGWTTGAGAAAATATTCTACCTATTGTAGCTTATGGATATTTTAATTATGCATATACATGGCTAATCCTTTTTGGATCCTAGTCATCTCTTGGCCTAAGTTATACCTAGTAATAATGAGTTCAACAGGTTAATTGAAGCTTTTGTTTAAAAAAAAATAAGAGAGAGAAAAGGAAAAAGCTTCCTTTGACAACATTTTTTCCCTCCTTTCTGCTTCATTAAATTTTTCTTGATTTTATAGACAAAGGGCGTGTTTCACCTTCTCTGTACAATTCATTATCTCAAATACTGGTATTTTATATTCCTTCTTACTCATTTTTGTCAATTGAATAGTCCCAATCTCTTCAATTTCTATTCAACAAAAACAAATGTGTTCCATACATTTTTTTGTGAGGTACAATCCATGCCACGTGGATCAGCAGAAAGAAGTGAAACCACCTCACTGTGTCATACCAGGACTGTGTATGCTTACATGAAGCAGTCTTTAAATAAACAGAAATTATCATGGGAGCAGAGAGTACAACTGAAAGGATTCCTTGACCCCTGAAGCCATGAGCTCCCTTTCATCTTCTCTCACTGGCTCGTCGGTGAATCCTCCTGTTGACTAGAGTCTTTAAAGGGCAASAAACATGAGTCTGAGTGGCCTGAGGCAGTAGGGAAATTGGGATCCACGTGTCCCTCTTCCTCTGTGACAGCTCTGACAACAGAGCTATTCCACTACAAGAAGAGGGCAGGCACTATCATTTTCTATGTCCTCTTTCCAAAGTATTTTAACAGAAAATAATGTTTGTTTCCCTCTTAAGTTTGATGAGAAACCATTAAAAAAAAAAAAAAAACTCCTACACGCCTACACTCATGAAGTTGTTTGCCTACAGAGTGAATAGAATACATGCTTCTGTCTAGTGTTTTGAACATGTTTTGAGGTGCAGGGTAGGACATATAAGCTGCTCATTCAGCTTTGTGGTTTGTGTGCTGGAGTCACCTGCATGATATCAGCTTTGGAGGTACTTCAGTCCAGGGTCACCTTGGTGTCTTCAGAAGTCAGCAACCCAGAGCTTGCCTTAAACAGTGATGAGCTGATCTGTCCTCTTCACCAGCAGAAAAAGGATCTAGACTGACAAGCATTTTGAAGGTTAAAATAGTGTAAAATCCAAACATTCGGCATTTTCAAGACAGTAGGGCCAGCCAAAACTTCAAAATTAGATTTGAGACCCGAGCAAGGAAATGCAGACCTGACTTTCCATTTTTATGCTATTGTTATGATGCAGTTGGGCAGCCACCAATAAAGATTTTAGCCTGAGCATCTTCAGCTTGTACTAGAACCTCTGTTCTTAGATTTGCCTAGCAGTATTGCACTTYAGCATGATACAAGGCAAGCTTGTTCATTTATTGGGCATGTAGAGTTCAGTCATAATGATTTGTAGTACATCGAGAGTTACTGCTAAACCTTATGGCACAAGTTTGTTTGGATCAATGGATGGAGAGACACAGAATACCTCATTCTTTGCTGCTCAAGTCATTTGTCATGATATTAATTTCACTGAGAATAGGTAAAAGTGACAGGAACTTTCCAAACCATATCAAAACACTGTCACATCAAGCATCATTTGGATGACCTGAAGTAGTTCCCAAAACAGCTTCCTCACAAGAATTACTCTACAGCTACCAAGAGAATTGGATTTAGTTGAGTAGTTATTCAGTTTTGTTGAACTTTAATTCCTTTTCTGATTTTAACTTTTAGTTGGACTTATTGAATATTTCAAAGATTTAATTGGTCTGTGTTCCTCACTTGATGGGGAATACCAAGCCCATGCTATAATTTGATTGCATTTGGAGGAACTGTGTTATGACGGCTGAAGAGTAGGTTTACCTTTGTATTTGACATTGATAACATGGGTGGGCAAGGCTAGAGGCTGCAGACTGCTCCTTTTTCAGTCCTAAGGCATGTTGGTCTTGGGATCTGTGTAAATAATCTGTGAATCATGATTTCTGTTGCTCTCCTTGAAAAGCAAAATAGAGGGTTTTTTGTACAGTGAAGGAGAATTAACAAATTCAGTGTTTACACTCTAAACATCTCGGTTGGCGATTTTTTTATTTTAATGAGATTTTCAAAATGGTGGAACTCCTTTCATAGTAACCACTGTTGATAAGGTATATTATGATGTTGTGGTTTGAATGAATTTATTGAGGGCGAACACTCCCAAGTTCCAGCAAAACCCCCTCCTTTCCCCACCCAGGTCCTAGAGACAAACTTTTCCACAGAGAGGAAAGTGAAAAGAAAAAGACAAAAACTATTTATTTAACAAAACAACAACAAAATAATATGCCCACAAAGAGGAGAGGGGGGAAAAGAAAAAAGATTCCCCTGTCGTGCCATGGGAATCTTCTAATTCTCAGATGATGAAGAAAAAAAACAAGGAAAAAAAAAATAAATTCAAAGAAGAGAGGAAAAAGACCGGTCCCAGAGAGCAGGCAGCTTCTTCGCCACTGCTGAGCCTGAGACTCCTCCGGGAATGTGCRTAATTTGTACCTCTCCCTCCCACTGTCCTTGAAGGGAGAAACATCACAAAACAAGCCAGAGCAGTCTCAACTAATGTATATTTGCAGAAGGGTTGTTTATCTTTCCTTTAACACAAGCAGATGACAGGAATACACATACTCAGCTACACTAGGAAAAGGTGTGAGGTAATAAGGGATCAATAGTTCTTTCTCTGCTTGCACTGGGTTGTAAACTCCCACAGCTCCTAAGTCTCCAAAGTCCCTTGCAAGTGTTAAGTAACTCACTGTTCTCCCTGCCCCACAAGACCACATCACTCAAGGCTTTAAATGTAATCAGGCAAAGTTTCAAATGCTTCACATAAGGTCTGGAAGCCTAGCTGCACTGAGGGTCTCACACCACAATCTGGATAAGCTCCTCCTGGGCTGACAGCAGCAAGTGTCAGGCATCTCCCAGCATGTGGACAGAGAYGTGTAACTTGTAAAGCGCTTGAATTCCATCCTTGTGCTCAGGTCATAATGCTTTCATGACATGTAAAGATGTCACTAAAGTTTTAACTTGGCAGCCCTCATTACTTTCTAATGGTGCCACGTCTGTGAATTACACCATAAGTACTTCAATTATTACTTGCAAAGTTTACAAGTAAATAATTTTTCTCATAATTACCCATAAATCWCAACTAGCCTGGATCACATACTACAGAATGCTTTCTAATGGAACATGTGCGCCTGAGAGGAAAATGCTTCTACAGTAGCAGAGAGCAGTGGGTTTTTTGTGAAGACCATGATTGCAAATCAATCCTGTGATTACCCCAGATATAACTTACAGATAGAGCAGAACAAATAAATCTCATGTAGCTGACAAGACTGCATTAAAGATCCTTACTCTGGCAACTGTTAGTGCCCCTTTCTGCTCATGACCACAAAGAACCAAGTCAGGTGGGGTACCTGTGGGCATCTTGAAGGAGGGATAGCTGAGGGATTGCTCCTAGTTTCACATGGAGCAACTGGTCTGCTCCAGTCATCCTTGGGAAGCACTATCTATCTCCAAGGGATTGTTAATGAGGCATTTTGGAATCTGTAAGACCYGCAAAGTCAAAATATGCTGTCCAGTTATCCACTAAAGGCATAGCCTAGCTTGACCCAAAAACTGGAGTCAAATCCTTTCGTGTTCTGACCCTGATATATTTCATTTCTTTGCACTAAAAAAATGAACTAGAAAGAGATGCAAATTTTTACGACACTAAGCATTCCTTTCATTTTCTTTCCATGTCTTACTACTCAATACAAGCACAACATATGCTGTTAGGTGGGCCCATTAATTGCAGTATCTCACTAGACCTCTAAAATGAAAGCTACTGCCTCTGGTGGTTTAGGTGGAACAGAGATATATAACCTCCTAAAATGTCTGTAGCAGCCTCAATTTAACAGCCAGTATTTTCTAATCCTTTTAGTTATATTAATACTCCTTTTTTCTGGAATGGAGTTTGCCAATATAATTTGCAATTATTACTTTGCATAATAAATTCATGATTTTGAGCTTCTGACTCTGAAAAGAAAATCACTCTGAATATATTATCCATGGGAAAAGAATTTGTTTGTGTGTTTCACCCAGATACATACAGAAAATATTCCTCCTCCTGGGGTAGAAGAGAAAGGTGGGGTAGATTTTTATAAAAGGAGGATTGAGACAATTTTTATAATAAAATTCTGTCTAAGCCAAACTGTCATAGTGAAAAATGTCTTGGCAGAAGGCCTGTCAGTGGACTGTGTCCAACACCTTAGCCTAAACAGCAGGGACTCCRCAGAACAAGCCCAATGCAGCTCATCACCTTTCCCCTCCAACTCTTCACCCCTCTCAGCCAGCTCAGGAACTTGTTGCCAGAGTGCTTCCCCAGCCTCTTACAAATATCTCATTTACGCCTCTGGAATGCTTTGAAGAATGCATTCAGGTTGCCTAACCCCATCTTGTCACTTTTCCTGCAAGCAAGCAAAAGGCAAGGAGAGTTAGYAGTAGCACCACGCTGCTACACTGTTAGTCCACACTTAATTCACTGCCTACCATAAACACTGTCTTGAGTTTTAATGTGTAAAAGCATTGTTAAGACATCTCTGCTGAGAGTCTTGCACTCATTGGCTATGTGAAACATAACAATGGATGTGGATTTTTCCTATTTACCTCAGTCTCATGAGTTAATTTCAGTAGCTGTGCTTTCCTTTATTCTTCCCAAGGTTCAAAACTGCACTGTCAGCTTCGTGCAATTCTTTTCCTTATTAGTTTATTTCCCAGTTTATTTCCTGACAGTTTTTATCTGCTATAATTTTCATTTAGGCTAACAACTTACTTGTTGGGCTGCTCATTAGAGTAAATAGTCATGAAGATTTGCTGAGAATGTTAGCCAGGAGGAAATTTCTTGATAGTGTTTTGCTGCCGCTGTTGTTTCAGAACAAGAATATTACAATAATTAGAAACAGTGAGCCAGTGTGCATGCTTCTGTGGTCAGATACCATGTCTTTCATGTAAACTCGAAATCACACAATTACTTTTACAGTATATCAGTGTATTGTGCAAGTTGTATCCTGCACTGATTTGCAGGTCAAGTTATTTTATTTACTTAACTGCTGTTGTGCAGAGTGAAAATTGGTGAAGAATTTGACCTTTTTATCTCTGTAAGCATTTCTCAAGCAGCCTTAGAAATCCTTCCCATTTCTGTTCTAATTCCATCAGTTATTAAATGTTCATATTCAGAGGTGTAATCTGTCTTGGTAAAATTATTCATGTGTCTTTTGCTCCCATTGATACTTTTGGCATGGCAAATGGACAGCTCAGAGTACAACAATAAGATATCAAGCTGCTCACAATGTTCATTTGCCTCTGTGCCCAATGACTACATGTGKATATAATATTCAGCGAGTGCATGAGGAAATGTTTTCATTAGGTGCTTTTTTTTTATTTTTCAAGGCACAAAAGACTACAGTAACTTCTTTTTTTCTTAAGAAACAAGACTGCTGCTTCCATATGCAATATTAAAATGCTACTACTCCCATATCTTTCACTTATGTAGTCAATGCTGAGATCTCAGCCAAGGGCACAGCCTAGGCATTTGCATGTCAAGATGAAAATAATCCATTTTGATCCTCTATAGAAAATGAGGAATAGAGGAAGAATAAAAATAGAGGAAGAAGCTCAGAAAACATTACCCATCTCTCTCTGCCACAGGAGTCTTGAGGGAATAGCATTCCAGAGAGGGGTGTGATGATGCAGTGCTGCACTGCCTGAAAAGCTGGAGACAGCACAAAGAGGAATTCAAACATAACAGAAGTTATCCTGATGAGAACTGCATCTATGTTGAGCAGAGGGGGGAGTGGGGAAGAAAGAAAAAGCACTACTGAAATAAAGGCTGACTTCATCCCATCTAGTGGTAGCACTTAAAAGAGATGTCTAAACTAGGGATGCTTTGACCATACTTGCTCAGTGTCAAATTAAAACTAAGATGTGTWAAGCAGATACTAAAAATATCCATTTTTATGTGGCTTTGCAGCTAGGTATGTGCTGTTGTGCTTGTCCAGCATATCTGTGTTTTTAGAATGYATTACATAGCTGGCCCTGACCTGGCTGGGCAATGTGTTGCTCAAATMAAGTACCAAAGAGTGTGCCTGTCTGCCATAACACCTTTTTTGCTCTGGAGGCAGATGTGTTCATCAATTCAGAAAGCCTTTATACAGTGGGGAGGATCATGGTCCTCACTGAAGTTCTGCAGAGGAACAGCCAGCCAGATTGCATTGTGTGTGTGTGACCACTTGGACTTCTCCCGGGAGCTGCTTTGGGTGGTGGGCTGTGAAATGCCCTTTTCCTCATCCACATGCTCACGTGTAGATATGTGTTTTCCTCTTTGGAGAAAAGTTGCTGGAGAAGTAACTTCATYTAAATACAGTAGGTGCTTTATTGCAGCCTTTGGTTGAGCCAGGGTGAAAGGAGAATCCCATTTTGAACCAACATTGCTCCTCTGAGCCAGCTTCCCCCAGGGTTTCCCTCAAGACAAACTCCCACTCTGGATTCTGCAGCCCTTAATTGATGTTAACTTAAAACTCCTTGTTAGTGACAGACACAGCTTGTGAAGTCCAAATACATACAAAGACCAACTTACAGGAACCCAGAGAGTAAAGCAGTAAAGAGAAAAACACTGATCAAATAAGTCAAACCCTCGTTTATTACTGTCTTGGGTCTCCTCAGACCATCAGTCTTTCCAGATAAGGCCTCACTGTGCTTGGACATTTGCAAACATCAACAATCACAATTTTAAACTTACTCTTTTGAGTATCTATAAAGTACTGGATAAACTGCTCCCACACAGCTCATTCCCACACAAATATTCAGCTTGCAATACAGCGTGCTCCTTCCACTTTCTCAGATCCTCAGGAAAGGAAAAGTCCCTCTGGACTGAAAAGAAAGAAAAATTAAGAAAGGTCTGGAAATTTGGAAAAGCAAGTAATGTGAAATAAAACTGTGGAAAATAATGTGCAAGAAATCCATAGACATAGAAAGAAATGTGTTACAGACTAATTTTTAATGGGGTAGCAACGTTGATGAGCAGATATTGGGATTTATGTTTTTCATTATTTTTTGGTTGTAATCCTCCTYATTTTAAATGTGCTCTTTATTTATTGCTAGAAGCTTCAGAGCCAGCATAACCAGTTTGTAGCACTGAAATATGGGAGCCAGGAAACTACTCTCTGTCCTTCTTTTTGCCTCAGGATTAATCCTCCTCAGKATTTCCTCCTGCCATGCTCTCATTTCTTCTCTTACTCTTCTCCAGAGCAGAACTGTTACCATCCTCTTCTTCCTCAGCTCACCTAAGAGTTATCCAGAGTGCTTTTTAAGATTGAGATCTTTTCTGCAGCAAAATTCCTTTTTAATTCTCCTGGATACTGGGTAGGAGGCAAAGACTCAAAATCTGCAAAAATAATATGTGCTAAAAATTGCGGAAGGAATAAAATTAATGCATATGCCATGGCACTACCCTGTACTACTTCCCATCTGGGAGGAAAGAAATAGGCATTTCAGCTTAATAATATGCATGGTTCTCCCATTAGATTCCAGAATCTCTTAATGTAGACACACATCATTTTTTGGATATCAACAAACCACTTGAAGTATTATTTATACTCAAGGCTAGAATGATTGCCATGAGAATAATTGTGTAAAAGCTGGAATAGGAAAACAAAATTAACATTGCTGAATGGTATTCAGGCCTCAGTGATTTGGCAAACTTAGAAAAGTTCACATGTCAGTTAAATGACAGATATGAGCCGTTGCAAAAAATATAGTGGTATTTCTCGAAAATATCTGATAGAGTAAAGGTTAATGTTATTAACATTCTGCTTGGTATGTAGTTGGTGTGAAAGCAATATGTTCTTTTTTATTTCTGTTTTCAAATATCAATGATAACTTGATTTTTTAATTAATAGTGTTTAAGGATCTATTGATTTTATTTGTTCGTTTATTTGTTTGTTTGCAAAAATAATTAAAGCTGTTAAGGCTGGAAGAAAGAGGTACATATTAAATGCCCACCTACATAAATAAGCATGCAAAACTAATGCCTCCATCAGTCCTTACAGTATTTTATTAATCTTGGTTAAATTCAGATTCATGTTATGCTTTTCTCTTTAGGGTTCAAGAGCTGCTTTTTTTTCAGGGAGCCTTTCCCCAGCTTCATTGGGATGTATGAGTTTTAGATTTCTCTTTATGCCCTGAATCTGTACAAAACTTATTAAACCGGCAAACATTCCAAAGAAAGAGGCAGCATGTACTGAGTGTAAGTAATCCATGGGCAGGTGATATACATGTGTTAGCCAATCTAATGTTTGTCATGTGAGTTAGCCTGTCTTTAACAGGCTGCCTGTGTCAATCTTCTAAACAAAGGTGTGCTGCCTCCATGATCCCTTCCCAGAATCTTAAGTTCTGCACCCTGCCTTTCATTTGCTTCAGTTTCACAAGTATTGGTTTCTTCTCAACCCCCATAAGGAAACTGCAAAGAATGCTGTAACTTTTGTAAGTACAGATGATTCCAAAAGTTCCTCCATGTCAGTGTCTCTGGTTATTCATTTACTCTCTGGTTAATGTTTAAGGAACACGAGATAAAAATCTTGCTTGTTTTCAAGATAGGTTACAGCTGTGCTCCTCCTACAAGTGTTGAGCTGDGAACATCCCACGTAAAGTCCTGTAAATGGTGAGGATCTGGGAGATGGCCACCAAGCAGAGACTGGTAACCAGAAAAGTGGCATTTAACTCCCAACAAGTATTTCAGAGTAACAGAGAAAACAACCTAGCAAAAATTCATGCTGTGCTGGAAAACAGTTGTTACAAACAAATGTCAGATCAGGAGAGCAATGACATACACTTGACATATTAAACAAAAGGCAGCAACACCATTGCCACACCATGCAGCTCTTGGGACAGTGATCCCAACTGGTGTGACCTAGGCATGTTGGAGGTTGATCTCCTGTGCTTATGCACATCAGTGGACACACGACTCTCAGATGTGGCAAGTTTTGAACAGACTTTTCTGCATCCATTCTTGTTGCATACCTTTGCCTGAAAATGAGCAAAGTGTGGCCTGTTGATAATTAGCAACTTTTTACCTTTCATGTTTAACCACATGATATCAGGTGGGGGGTAAACCATTGTAAATAATTTCTGTGAAAGACAGACACATGGCCTAAAAGTAAGAGAATTTTCTATTCAAACCATTTGTTCAGTTTTTGACTCCCCACATCCTCCATTCTGACCATTCTCTTAATCCACTTGATTTTAAAACTATGCAGGCTTTGATTTCAGTAATTTCTCACCCTTTAAATCTCATTTCTTATCCCCTAACTCAACATAACTTAGTTAAAATTGATACAAATTTTTTTTATTCTCTTAATCATAATTTTAGAATGAATGGAATATTTAATAATCTGTACTCATGATGTAATCAGACATTTTTWAAATCCTATGAAAGCTATTTAATAATATTCTAAACTACTCAGCATTTAATTAAGGTTATTAGAAGACTAGAAATTATATAGAAAGATGAATAAAGAAGAAATCTGAAGTCTGTAACCCTTGTTTCKAAAATGCATGACCACATTTTAGAAGACCTTCCAAAACAAAAGTGGTAATACACGTCCCAAAAGATCCTGCTTTATAGGTGTGTTTTTGTGTTTCACAAGGTACAGGGAAGGTATTGAGGTCTTTGAAATTGTTCCATAAATACTGTCAACCCTCTGAATATCAGTCTGCCCCTTCACTGGAATTGAAATAGCACACAAACACTAGGTTAACCTCTCCAACCCACACAAAAATCCCTTTCTCCCTATAAAACTGTGACCTGTGTTGCTTTGCATGGGAAAGATGCATGGTTTCAGCACAGGTACCAGAGGATGTGGCACGTCCTCTCCCAACAATATATCATGTACCCCAGCCCATGCCACCACACATGGGAGCTGGCTCTGCTGACTGGGACATAGGCACCCAGAGACCACCACACCCCAGAAACCAGCACTATTGGCTACATCTGCCATGCAGGTGCAAGGCACAAATACTCTGCATTGAGGTTTTCTGATCGGACATTCACTCGCACAGATTTTGAGCAAACTTTTTATTTTGTTTTCCCTGTAGTCATTTGAAGGTGAAATGCACCTCTCACTAAACCARTTCCATGGGGATTTGTGATCTGATTGTGCATTTGTTCTACAAATGAGTCCTACCCTAGTCTGCCAGTCATTCCCTTTGCATAATTTCTGCAAAAGCCTGAGGGACTTTTTCATGCAAGAGGACTTGAGGGTCAAGCATACTTAAGAAGAGAGTGTTCTTTTTTTCCTTTTTTTTGTTTCAAAGTAAACTTAAACAGCTTCAAAACTGTTCAGTATTCCCAAGCTGGGATCTGAGCCAGGCTCAAAAGGGCAAATTGTGGCCCAGGTTTTCAATGTCTGAGGCTTGTTTGCAACAAGTAAAGGGACCACTCACTGTGTTTAGACCCAACACCAAATTTCCACTGAGATCAGTATACCTAGACTGAGGGTGTGGGACTCTAAAAATAATTTCAGCAAAGTCAAATACTCAAAAGCTGTGTCATCACAGCAGATTGCACTCTGAGAATAGCAGGAAGGAATTACATTGCACGCTGTTAAAATGTTAGCAACCACATTTCATTTTTGAAAAGGCAATTTATTTGTCCTGAAATAAAGAGTTGATTATATCTCTTATTACTGTTACAAGAACTTGATATATCACAAAGTGGAAGAGTTACAGCATGTACCAACTCTCAACCAGGAAAAATGAATCTGATTCATAATTCACTTTGAGAATGTCTAGTTAGTCAATCAAGTGATTTGTAATCATAAAGGCTGCCAGGAATTGAATGAATAATGGACTGTACTAAAATCTTCAGATTTTCTAGTATTCTTATCTCATTATGTGACTTCTATTGCTATTTCTGATAGCTATCTCTCTTTCAGTAGAATAAATTAAACTATTCATATATACGGAAAAGAATATATTTGACTATTTAATGCATATAATGAATATACAAATTGAGTGACCACTCAATATAACAACTAAATGCAAGGTTTTTCCCCACAGAAGCTAAATCTTTAGGAAGTGAAGCTTGAATAGGGAAAAATGCCTTTCCCTTCCCCACAACCCCAGCAATTTTTCCTCGTGAAAGGATTTTTGAGTAATCGATCCTGGCATATATCATATTGTTACAGTACAATTTCTCGAGTTGTTTTATAACCATGTAAATTACATAATTCATATAGCATGGCATTTGTTAAAGAGCAACTGCTTATTTCTGTAGCTGAAAAACATCTTTACATTGTATGCCTATTTAATAAGGTATGACATCAAAATCGTATTTTTACTGGTAATCTGGGAGAATCATATAGATAGTTGTAGACAGAGACAGAAAAARGAAACCACCACCTTAAATATGAAATGGTGCTGAAATTCTAGTTTAATATCTGTTAATCATATTCAGAAGTACAGATTTTTAATGTTTAGTTCCTTTTCCAGGCTTCTGCTGCAAAACAAAACTTCTAAACCATGCAGCTACTGTTACACAGTAAGTCCCTTAATTGTAGTTTCTCTTATATTGAAATTTTAACTCATTGTTTACTATACTATTCATTGTTATCTCATACATTTCTAAATATATGTTTTCAATATCCTGACAACTGAATCAGGCAATTTTTAAGTGATTGATGCACCCATGCTGTGAGATGCTTTATTCTCAGCGTCTCTCCCTACCTACAAAGCAAGTCCATTGACAGAAAATGGCCTTTTGTTGTCATTTATATTTGTACTGGTACAATTTATTTTTGTACTGGTGAAGGTCTGTATGACAAAGAAAGAACTGTGATGTGATAAAATTGAATTTATTATATATTTTGGTGTTACTTTAGCCAGAAGAAAAAGGAAACAAAAAAAAACAAACAGAACATGGTGATTACTTCACTTAGCATTGAAACAAACCCAGTCCAATTCAAAAAATAGTAAGGGGGAAACAGTTATTTCTGGAAGCTTTGAATCAAGTTCACAAAGTTGGATTTAGAAAAACAGGATGCAATTAGCCAAACTGGAATATACAGCCAGGGTGTTGTTCCTACTGTTGAAGGCATTCYCACACTATTTTATAATGATCACAAGGGATCACCGCATGCATTTTAAACGTTCTCTAAAGCTGTTGTCATTTCAAAGGGACAATATCAAACCAAATGTAAACGACAACTGAAGTGTAACCCTGAGCAGAACTCATGTTGGGACAATTGTTGGGACAATTTTTATTTCCAGTAAAAATATAGCATTCTGAACTTAAGTACATGGAAATGTTCACAGACCAGAAGGGGTGCCATCATGACAGTGGATGAAGAAAGAAATTTGAAAGCCAAAATGGCAAAATTGATGAGATAATTTTGCTTCAGTTAGAAAACCTGAGAAAAACAACAAAAAACATCATAAAATCTGCAATATTTTTGTCTTTACTATTCAAATGTTAGGGGAGTACCTGAAAATATTACTCAAAAGATAAAATGCAGTTTTGATAGAGAAGTATCATACTTAATTATAATGCCCTTTCTGACTGCTAACATAATTTCAAAAATTATTTCGAATACATAAAAGATGGAGTGTACAAGGTCAAAATGTATTGTTCGTGCAGTATGCAGTATGGATTAGATCTATGCACTTTTTCTAGCTGAAGTCACTTTCAGTGTTTCTAGCTAGATTTCTGTAGCAGTTAGTCAAGAAAGTTCATGTTGAGCTCTTTAAAAAGAACATCTGTCCAGGGTCATTTTCTAGTCAAAAGCTCATGATCACGTGTAATGGTTGTCATGTTAAAAATCAGTGGATTTTGGAATSAGACAACTGTACTTCCCTTCCAGAGCCATAATCTCTACCAATACAAAAATATGGTTTACTAGAGATGGTCCTCTTGACATAGTGGAATGCAGTAAAGCTGAAAAGCTGAAAAGCTGATTAGACACAAAACGGTGTTTCCTTAACTTCTTTTAACACAGTGTAAATTGAAAGAATTTCTGATGCAGCTAATTTTAGTAGTAGCAGTAAAGCACTGGAACTATCTAGCATCTCACAATTTTCAATACATTGCCTGTGATTTTAGTAATGAGACACTAGTGTGGTAAACCACTTTGTACTCGTTTGGAAAAAATGAGCAATCAATACAGCAATGGCTGTAGAGCATGAAACAAGAGATTGCAGCTCATTCATTTGAGGATTTAATTCACGCATTTGGGGAAAAGCAGAAACTTGTTATTCATTGAATGCTGAGTTCTAACCAAACAGATTAAATTACTATATTCTTTCCATGGTTCTACAAACTATAGAATTTTGATCTGCAATATAGCAACACCTAATTCAGGGAGGAGAATTTTACTGCTGCAGGTGTAAAAACCCCATAATAACAGAGGTTCATAGGTGAGCWAGAGACCTACATCCTTTCCAAACACTGTTCAGAAGTGCATGAGTTTTAACCACTTGAACGCCATTTCATACATTAAGCAACTTCAAATTTCTAGATGAATTAAGAAATAAATTTGATGGGGAAAAAAAAAATCAAATTACTTGCTGGAAGAACATGTTTCCAGAGAACCAATGGTGTCCAGTTTCTAGGTACCTTGGTACGCCATGGTRTTTTTTTCTAACCTTCATCTGGCTCTTTGAGCTAAATGACTTGGAGGTGAGCTGAGAGCAGCAGGACTGATGCCCTCTAACACCTAACTTCCCGCTTTCTTGTATCCAGCAGTTCCCTGCCTACCCATAYATACAGCTACAAATACATGGCCTCCAACAATGGGAAAAAAAAGTTACTCCCTGCTGCTGAACACAGGGGAAAAAAATGTGTCAGAGGTCTGATTAAATGCTTACCTTTTCAGTCAGGATCTTTTCTTTTATATTTTCCAGAAGTTGGGCCCAGGATCTAGTAGTTGTCTTCTACAAAATATGTGGATATCTCAGCAAGGCTCAAATGCCCTTGGTGTCCATCAGAGGAGACTGCTCTGTTTCTTTTCCACACAGGTTTGTTTTTCTTTATACTTATCGATTCAGGCTGATCAAAGCCAATATTTGCACCTTCCAGAACTGCAGGGTTTCAGCTCTGCTAAGAGCAAGTCCAGTGCTTTTACGATTTGTCAGCCAGCATTCTTAATGCAGTCAAAAACTAACTTGAGTGAAAGTTTCAATTCTAGAATGCCTTTGTCTTGTTTCCCTTATTATATATTAATTAACTTTAACTTTAAATGACAGATGAGACTTCAGGATTTTTCTAATGAAGTGTTTTGATGGGCCCTTAAAATAAGTCTGTTTTCAGAAATGCAGTGAAATTATTGTTACTTGTATGGAATCCAATTTTATAGGAAGAGTTAGACCAACATGAAAATAGGATGTGTTCAGAGTCAAGGCCAGTGTTTTTATCTTACCCAGAAAACCCTAGAAAACAATCAACTTGTGTTTTCATAGCATAAAGTTTCCTTACTTTAATGGAAAGAAAGTTGGACAAATATATCATTGATCACTCTTCCTTCTTTTTCTTAGTTTACAGGGTAAGGGAGAAAAATTTTGAAGACCAGTCTCTTCCAAATTAGCTAAATGAAAATAGATACACTAAAATACAGCCAGTCAGAATCCCACAAGGCCATAAAGCCCCAGGTGAGCAGAGTCTAAGCAATACTCYGCTTATATGCAAATCCAGCATTGGCATAGGTCTGTTTTGTCCAAAGATGAGCCAGTCCCAGGGTCAGAGCTGAAAACCGCATGTGGTCTGTATGCAGCACAACTGCAGGGTGAAACATGCAGATTTCAGTCTGCCTGCACTGTGGAGCCAGAAATGGGAACTGAGTTTTTAAAAGCTCATCTCAGCAGAGTACAAATGGCTTTTTCCAACTCTAGTCTGTTTTGCTCCCTGGTGGGGAGTGCTTCTTCWCACAAACTTCTCCTGATCGATAGAGTGACAGCCCTAATGTACAGCCAGTGTGTGTGAGGGTCATACAGCCATCCCTTCAGTAGGCATTAATCCTACATTCAGAACTATGCGAGAGGTTAATGTTTGCTAATCTAACAGACTCTGTTTCTTTCCAGTCCTGAAGGGATGAAAGGATGTGAGCTTCACTTAAGAGTTTTAAATTTGGTCTGTGATGGAATCTGCCTGTTATATTGCAAACTGGAGGGATAGGGGTGGAAATCTGTCTCTGCTCCTAACTCAGGTTGTCCAAGTCAAGAATGCTGTTATCATTATTAATCAAGAGCATACCTTTTCTTAGTGACTAGCAAAGGAGCAGAAGGATTCCCCTGCATAAGCTGAAAAGGATTGGCAAGGAGACAGGGGCAGAGGGGATGAGAGCGTTTGCTTCCAAGCAAGAAAAACTGCTCTCAGAGCTAAGCCTCCATGGGGCTCAGCTACCCAAGCAGGGAAAAACGTGAACTGTTGCATTTTGTGCCCTTATTTTCAAAGTTACTTGACAGTGAGAAACTGTCAGGAGTGGGAATGCCAGGCAGAGAGGGTCTGTGTTATGCCAGAAAAGGCGAAGGGGGAGGATGGTCCCTGTTATACCAGAGAAGACTATGAAGGAAAGTTTGCAGCATTCCCCAGGGTAACACCGTTTTCCAGGCTTCCCTGCATGGAGGTAGCCACTCTTATCCTTCTGCAGGCTAAGGCACACTGCAGGGTTTCCCCAGACAAAATAAGGATTTCAAGGGATTCCCAGGAGTGAACACAGGAGTGAGCTCCTGAAGACTGCTTTTCAAGCTCCTTCAAAACCTGTTTGGTAGAGAAGGGAAAGTTAGACAGATCACAGAGGGATCTCATGCAAGAAAACACAAGAACATTACTCAGGCAGGGCAAGGCATATTTTCTTGCAGGATAACAAGGAAATCATRCTGTGACTCAAGTATTGGTATTTGGATTAAACCTGAAATTACAGTAAATTAAAATAGAAAGTTGCAGGCTAACATAGTCCCAGTGAGCAGGGAAAAAAATAATAAGGCTGTAACTTCAGAATTTCCAAGATTTGCTATGCAGTGGATCTGTGCTCTCCAGTACAACAAATCTACTGTGCCTTTGAAAGTTAAAGGCTATTGAGCTACTCTCATCACAAGGCAGRTACAGAGGTAAAATAAACATTTATCTATACTCCATGATATCTAAAAGTGCTAATTTTGCATGGCACAGCACAGCTTTCCACAAACCCTAGCTGCAAAAACAGTAGGCTGTGGCAATGTTACTTTTTATTATAGTATTAAGTACATCTAAGGTTTAACCTGTGAAGATTAAATCAATACAGTATTTAGTGCTACACTGTGGAAACAAACGGAAGAGCACCGCTGACCTGTCTCTGCTGCTGATAAAGCAGATCTGAAAAGAATAGTGCTGTGGTCAAAGTAGCAGCAGCAGATCTCCTTCTCTACCCTCACAGTTCCATAATCTGCACCAAAAGGGTTGCCCAGCTCCCTTTTGTCACCACTTCAAGCCCAATACTTCAAGGCCTGATTTGGTTATCAGATTATCCTGAAAGCATATAGATGAATTGATCTGGGAGATTCCAGTCCCATCCGCCCACACACATATCAGACCAGCAACTCCAGGACTTGACATAAGCTGCATTTTATCTCAATACCCCAGATAGGTAGAGGGATCCATAATTGATAAGCTGTATGTGGTCTGGTGATTTTAAGGAAGAATGAACTGTGAAGTTTATGCAATGCTCCTGTAATTCGTACCCCTGCTGTTTAGCATGAGCAAAACAGTTCTCCGTGACCATCAAATGCCCACTGCTCACATCCAACTGCTTGTTGAAATTGCTCTGGAGACTAAGCAACTCCCACCACGACACAGTAACCTTTTTTGTAAAAGGGAAGTAATGAGAAGAGAGAAGATGGACTCACTTTAAAAATTAGTGGGCCTACAACATAAGGAAAAAACTTCTTTATAGATTCCCTGGGACTTCAGGATTTTGTGTTTCTATTTTTACAAGAATGGGCTGATTTGTCTTAGGCTGTTACTGTCTATCACTGCTGGAAGTCCTGGAGAAAGGTGGGAAGCAGAGAATTCTGGCAATCTGCCTAAAGAGAAATCAATGAAACAAATTAATCCTTCACAGGCTGCAATGACACAGTAATCCATCACTCAGAGGTGCTTTTATACACCAAATCAGAGAGCAGAGGAAAGAGCCCTGGGGGACATCACAGACAACAACYTACAATAATACTGGGAAAATACTAAGGAATCAGTTTATTTAAAGAGGATAGATTTCAGCTGATTGCCTGTTTAGTTTTATAGAGATTTTTCTTCATGCTGTTGCAAAGCTTTGGGTGGATGGCTCTATCTGCTGAACCCTAGCTCCCCTGATCCCTGCCGTGTACTACCGGGAGGGGATGTGGAAATAATTCTTTTTACCGATGATGGACGAGTGTCTGAGAAACTGACTTTTGAAGGCGAGGGACACTGAGCTCCTTCAGGCTTTGCAGGATCGGGCCCCTCAGGCACCAGGCACGGATCCTGACCAGTCTTTTCGGCTTCATGAGATGTGGTGGCAGGATCGGAGAGGAGATTGAGGGCAAG
Source organism: Malurus melanocephalus (assembly GCF_030028575.1). NCBI lineage: Eukaryota > Metazoa > Chordata > Aves > Passeriformes > Maluridae > Malurus > Malurus melanocephalus. Next base: position 5,148,594 of record NW_026623239.1, on the reverse strand, counting down.
GCGAAGCCCGCTATCCTTGGCTTCGGTTGTCACCGGCTGTGGGGATGGAGATGCTGGTGGATCCCTGTCCCCTCGCACCCTCCTCTTTTAGGGGAGACATGCGGAGCGAAGGACACGGATGTGACACCATCGATCGGTGCTTAAAAATCACATGGTGGTATTCAAAGATGCACTTTCTTCCCACCCCTTCGAGGGAGGGGGCTTGCCGGGAGCGACACCCGCTGCCGTTCGCGGGCGCCGCCTCAAAAAAAACAAAAACAAAAGCACACGTGGAGTGACAGCGGTGCCTGCGCGCTACAGCTTTCCGCACCCTCGCTGACGGTTTTTCTCTCCCCGTGTGGACGTCACCCGTGTTTAGGAAATGGGACAGAACCGGGAGCATCACCCATCCCCCGGATTGCGACCGGGACGCCCCCCGAAGGCGGTGGGGGACGGGAAGGAGATCGGTAACACGCTGGAAACCAGCGGGAAGCTCGAGAAATGGCTAAACTGCCGAAACACGGCCACCGGCGTGCTCTCAGCAGGCGCGCTTTTTATTTTATTTTTTCACTTCTCCCATCCTAAGGGCAAAGGGGTATTTTTGATAGCCCACTTCCGCGTCGGTTTCGCCACCCTGCACGCTTGGGAGTCATGTTTTATTCTGACTTTCCCCTGCATTGAAGAGGTTGATAACGCAAGGATTCAATGATGCTGCTGGGGTCGGGAGAAATATGGAAACTGGGGAACCTAATTGCTTCATGCCTCTTAACATGGAGATCAACATTGATGGAGTCAGTCTGTTCCTAATAAAATGAAAAAGCATTGAATTGAATTCCCAAGAACGAGACTACAAAAGTTTCCACAGAGTAACTACATAACTTCGCCTATATTATTACCCCTCAGATGACAACTTGAATAAAGCACACCCAGTACAACCTCCATATTCAAAAATTGGCTGCATTTTGCCAGTAAATCTGGATTGATATTAAAAGGGGTTTTCATCTTCTTAATCAAATGAAGTAATTGTTAATTAGATATTTTCTATTAACAATGTCTCTATTCCCTGCACTATCTACTCACACGTTTAGTGAGCTTCTTAGTATCTGGACCATCAGGGGGTTTTTATTTGTTTGTTTGTTTTCTTATTTTGGGGGGGGAGTTGTTGGGTTTTGTTTTTTTTTGTTTGTTTGTTTTTTTTTGTAGTTGGGTTTTTGGGTTTTTTTTGTTTGGGTTTTTTGGGGGTTGAGAGGGAGTCAGGCTGAAGAAGGTTTCCCTCTTGTACTCTTATTTTCGGGGCAAATACCATTCGTTCTGCTCCTTGGAATTCCTCCTGTGGAGCTTTCCAGAGGTTATCAATGTCCCTGGAGGGTCTATGTGAAGATGGAGCCTTGCGAACCTTCTCTCCCAGGAAAAAGCCTGTCGGTGATCTCCACTGGGATGGCGAGCATTCCCAACCAGCCCAGAAGGGTTTCGGGGTCCTCATCGCCTTCTAAGGGTCATCRGGGCCCTCTTGCCTTTCTTGAGACACGGCCGACAGTGTGTTTAAGCTTGGGGAAGAAGGGAATGAAAAAAAAAGTAAAGAAACTTTGCCCTGGTAGCTCGGGATACCAGCAAACAAAAGAAAACCCGCAGCTCCAGCAGCGCGRGCTCTCCAGCTCGTAGTGAGAGTCTGGGTGCGCTTCTCAGATTAAGCGTTTATTAGAGGTGTGCTTGTCTGCCTGCTCGGCGGACTGGAAGGGAGGCGACTTCTCCATCTTCCTCCCCTAGCAGCGGGCGCGACAAAGCACTGGGATCTCGGCGCTTCTCAGCCCGCAACAAAGGCCAAGCCTGGTGGGAAGAACACGAGCGGCATCCCAGAGTTTGCTAGGGCAGGAGGTTATCCCAGCGAGCGGGACGGGCGGCGCGCGGCGCCAAAGAGRCTGTGCGGCGGATTGACGGAGGAGAGTGGAGATGCGCTGGGCGAGCCACCCCTATCCCGGGCAGGCAGGAGAAACCATAGGCGTCCTGCTTAATTAGGTATAGCCTAATAGCAGGTGGTTTTTTACCAAGTGTTTTGCTTCCAAACCTGCGACCTCTKCAGATTCCCCCTCGGCGACGCTTTGTGCCATTTAAGCCCGTCTTCACCCTACTTAGACAGATTCAGACGTGTGCTTCGTGTGTCTCTATCCCGGTATTGGCTCCAAATAAACGGATCATGAATGTAAAACTATCCCCCCAAGACATATGACTAAGACTATATAACATGGTCCACTATCCATGTCTATTATGCCAGTCATTCGTCATGATCCCTTGCGGTGTGTCACACGTCATCATGACATTGATCCATGACACAGTTTAATGCTATTCGGGGATGCTCCGGCATAGCATTGCATCCTGCCTCCACCCCGCACCTCTGTAGCTCGTTACAAATGCATCCCTTATATCGTCTCCAAAGGATCTCCGCAAAGCCTAAATTAAAAGCGACCGTCCCAGATGCTTTCTAGCCAAATGAGAATTGCTCGGGGTTTGTAGGTATTTCCCCGTTTCGCAGTTGTTTTGCCTGTCCTCTCTGCCTCGTTTTTGCCTCAGGTCTTTCCGCGCAGTGACTACCCTCACCCTCCCTCCACTCCCAGCCTCGGAATAAAGGGCAGTTCCAGCTCATTTCGGGGGTCTTTGCCGTGTCGTTGGGCGTTCGGCACTCCTGACATTAAACCGAAAAAGATGCCTGTCCGTACATAGCTGTCTGCTCCACTCGTGAGCGAAAGTAAGAATCTCCATGGTAAGGACAGGCAGGAGAGGCCGCCGGAGTGCAGCGGGAAGCGGGGGTGGGTGAGGACGCCAACCTGCCTTCCTCTCCACCTCCGTGCATACTCAGCAGGAGGGGACCCCCGGGCTCTGCGGGTGTGCTKGGCAGCGTGTGGGACCGTCGGACTCCGAGCAACCTCTAGGCWCTAGTCGCGGGGCTGTGGAAGGGATGCAAACAATAGCGACTGCAACACCTGCAATCCTCCATGGCAGTGAAATATGTACAGTAATATGGAGTAATTGCTCTTACCGCTTACAGAGGGAGCTCAAAGCTGGAAAATCAAGGTTACAGACCTCCAAACTGTAAACATTTTCCACAGAGCGCATCCACAGTGCACGCAGATGGACCGGGCGACAAGAGAGAGAGACAGAGAGAGAGAGAGACAGAGACAGAGACGGAGACAGAGACAGAGAGAGAGAGTTCTTCGTTTGTCTCAGAAGGAACTTTAAAATTCATTCAACATCGTGTGATTAGGGATAAAGATTCTGTCAATGTGAATTAATCTGTTTAGCTACAGCACAGGGCTGAAAAACTTTTACCTGTCTGCTGCAGGAAGAAACACGGAGGTGGTGCAAGGTCAGMGGGAATCCGAGGTTCTGTACGGCAGGATTACCGCTGGAGTGATTAATTCACTGCAGACCAAAGGGCTCTTTAGCAAGTACTTAAACTTAGTCTGGAAATAGCGATTTACTTGTGCACGTCCGTGCAAGGCTCTCACGTGTGTTGTGCATGTAAGGTGTTTGGCTGCATCTGAGCACTGGTGTCGTGCCTGTGTGCAGAATTTCGGGGTTTGGGCTCGTGTCATACGCCCCAGTGTCAGATTGTAGGGCGCGATGTGGGCACACACATTCACCTCACTCTGCACGTTTTCCCTTGGTGTGATTTCGCGCGTGCTTGTGTCACATGTTACCAAACGCACACAATCCCACTCGGCGGTTCACAGTTCACTAGCGGCTGACGCTGAAAATTTAATGCTGACTTGGAAATGCCACATGTAACTTAGGAAGTGCGACAAGCGTGCAAGAGTGGCTGGGATTTTGGTCTGGGCAGAGAGATTATTCCATACTGCACTGAGCTAGACCAGCGCTCAAGAGGTCGAAACCCACCTTTCACCCTCATAAGGATGAGTTCTCGCCCTCATAATCCTCAGCTTCATCCTCCAACCCGCGTGGTGCCCACCCCGTGCTGCCCCCTCASCTGCCCAGCCTGAATCTCAGCTCACGAGCACAGACACTCATTCGCACAAGCGATACCTGCCTCCTGCTCCACCCAGGAGGAACTTTCCCGCTCACCCCCAACAGCCTCGGGGAGCCGCTCCCTGCCCCTCCGGTCCCCAAGACTCCGAGTAGTGTCGMGGACTGCAAACGGCAGCGATCGGCAGGTTCGTTTGCTTCCGGGAAAATAAACACGTAAAAATACATAAACTAACCCAGCTTCATTGCTCTTTTAGCGGCGAAACAGGACGTCTCTACTTGCAAAAGGCGGGGGAAAATAAGACAGTGCGTTACAGAGTCACCACCACCCCACTGACAAGTCATTACGCTTCTAACCCCCCACCGCCCTCGCAATTAACCACACCTCACGAGGATGCTGCTCACGCTCAAACTGGGCTGAAAACTAAGGAATCCCATTGAGTCCCAGCGGGTGSTCGGGATGGTGTGTTCCCCTCTGGCGGCCCCGAAAGTGCCGCAGGTCCAGGGCCAGCCGCGGAAGCGGACGGGAGCGTGAGGGCGGGGTGGCTCGGAGCGGCGCGGAGGGAGTGCGCACCGGCGGAGGGGCCAGAGGCGGGTGGCCCAGGTATGCTCCCTCAGTACGCGATGCCTGGGGGACTCCTACTTGGGCTGCCAAAGCTTTTTCCTTTTTCTATTTTTTTCCCCTAAACTCCTCACCCCACGCTGGTGTCTTGACCCACAGCAAAGTCCAGTAAGCAATTCTGTTTATCTCCTTTACAATAGCAATTTTTTTTCGGGACAATCCGACACATACAGCAATGAATATGCACAGAGAACTCCGGGGCGACATTAATGCACACGGCAAAATGCCACCTTCCCTACCTGTGCCGTTTTTACCTAGTTCGAACAAAAGGAATCTCAGATACGTTTTGTGGCACTGAATTAATTTCAGATATTTGGTACACAAACTTAGCGAGCCCAAAGGAGATTAATTTTCCAGAGTAATCCAATTAAAAGATTTTTAAACTAATCTTTTTGGGGGGAAAAGTAGTGCAAGGCTAAAGAGGAAAATCGGTTTTATGACAGTGATTTATTGCACCAGTTTGGTCTACAAAAAGAGGCTTTCCTTTATTGAAGATGACCACCCTTTTCCCTCCCGCTGTGAGGTCGCAAATATATCCTGGCATGCATGTGGGTGGGTGATTTTTTTWAAATTATTATTGTTATTTTTTWAAAAAAAWTTATTTTTATTTCGGTTTTTTGAAAGTCTATCATCCAGGCGCAAATCTTGCCCTTAAGCTCGAAGGAAGGGAGTTTGGTCGTCCACGAGTGTTCTAGACTTTTTAAAGGGCTAATAGATTTATGGTCTCTTTTCCAACGCCCATCCAGAGTAATTAGCACATATGTTCTAAATAGATGTTAGTTTTGTGAGCAATAAAGCAATTATCCTTCGCTAGAACTGACAGTTCCTCCAAATAAACTCCAACCAGCAGCTAATTGGAGAAGTCATTTCAGCTTCATTGTCCGCAATTTGTCTTGCTAAACTATTACACCCAAACTACCTGGTTTGAGCTTTATTTATTCATTTCTATTTGCATTTACAAACGTTTACTAAGTCACGCTTAACTTTTCCAGCCGAAGAGCGTCTCTGGGGTTTCTCGGAGGTTTAGCGGGGATGAGGTTGAGGGGGTATTGTTGAGGGTTTTTTCTCCTTTTGCATCCACTCTTTCATCTTAGCTGTGCTGGAGGGCTCAGTCGTGCACAAACACGTGTCCAGTCTGCTGAGCCGGGGAGATAAAACTGTATTTTCCCGACCAGTGCAACCAAGAGAGCGGCGAGGGCAGGGGAAAAGCATGCAAATGGTTAATTCGGGGAGGG
>NW_026623239.1:5141223-5142685 GCF_030028575.1 Malurus melanocephalus | reverse complement strand
GGCGGGCGGTATTCCCCTTCCACCTGAGCTCTGTCTTTAGGGACAGCCTGGATGACCACCCAATACTCCACCTCGCAAGCCCTTCGGTGCTGGAGGAGTGTGTGTGCCTGTGTGTGTGTGTCTGTGTGTCTGTGTGTCTSTGTGTCTCTGTGTCTCTGTGTGTGTCCCCAGCCCTTCCTGGGGACACGGTGTCTCCCTGCCCTTTCCCATGGCATTTGAGGATCGGGAAAGATCTGTGGGTCGAGCGAGCCTTTTTCTGTCCACCTCCCACCACTGCCGCCTCCTCGGGGATGAAAAAATTAAACAAGGCAATGGGGGCTGAGAACTTGTGCACAGTGAGTGGAAAAAATGTGTTAAACATCAGTTTGACGCCCCATCGGAGCTTCAAAATATACACCGCCTGGATTTCTTCTACTTAATTTAATCCTTATTGGACTGTGTTTCTTCTCGTCATCTATTTACTAGAAGTCCCAGCAAAACGTACCTCGGGAGAGAAGGAGGGGGGTGACACACGATGGCGGGGAGAGGGCTTCATTTGAACCTCCAGGCTTAAGCAGGTATTTAGCAGGGAGGCACTCCAAGGAGTTTGAAGTAAGTGTCTTAAGTCATGACTTCTGCCCAGGACTTGAGTTGCTCCTGGAGTGGAAAAGATTTGTGTGTCGGGATGGGAACTTGTAGCCTTAGCAACAAAGTAGTCACATAAAGGAATTTACAGCAAAAGCATCCCAGACCAAGAAAGAATAAGCCAATTTCTGAGCTACTAGGAAGGAAGAGATAGTGTCCTGGATCGAGCCTCTAGAACAAAGCTTTTTCTATTTGCCGGAGGCCCCCAAGTTTGTCAACCTCTTTTTTTTTTCCTTTTTTTTTTTAACCATTAAAAAGAAAAAACAAAACTAAAATCAGAAACACCAGCCTTGGCAAGATGATCCCCAGAAATCTTCAGACACCTCGGTCGGTGGGTGCCTGGGTGTGTGGATTTGGTTGCCCACCACAGGGACGCAGTTCCTTGGGGCTACCAACGCTCGGCGGCCGGGACTGTCTCTCAGTCGAAGTATCCGCAATAAGTGCAAATTACGAAAATCCAGGGGGCTGAGGGTGAGAGGGAAAATAACGTCGGGTCGACTCTCGGCGCTACGACTCTGAACATCACCCCCCGTGAAAGGTCCTCACCGTTCAGGCACCGAGAAGGGATCTCTGGGGTGCTGTTTGCTACCGAGCCCCAGATCAACCCGGCCCAGGCAGGGAATACTCTGGCGCGGGGGAGAAGGGAGGAGGGACGAGGCACGCCTGTATCTCTGCGGACGCGCAAGGTGCGCGTATAGCAGGCTTGGACTGCAGGGGGCTGCTTATTCTGGTCCTTGTCTGGTGAACTCAAGGGCATGCACCCCTTTGGCCAGGCAGCCCCTCGCGAAAGCATTTTCGAAGCTCCCAGAGCACACACAGAGTTGTTTTTTGTTGAGGG
>NW_026623239.1:5135008-5139377 GCF_030028575.1 Malurus melanocephalus | reverse complement strand
GCATGATGGCGTGGCCCGGAGCCTGTGCGGCGGAGGCGGGGCTGAGCAGGGAAAGGTGGAGGGCCTTGTTTCCCAAGACCGGTCGCCTTCGGCGGGATGCGCTGAAACGGCCTGGGCGATGGGCTRGTGTGACTATGACAGGGATACCAGGAGGGGAGGGAGAGACACCCACCCGAACCTCCGGGCCGGGGTGGGCATCCCCCGGCATTAGGCTTCCTTTAGAAAGCGACAAGGGTCGGCACAAAGCGTCCCAGAGTGCGTCCCTCAGGACGGCTGCGGATCGGTGCTGCAGGAGGCAGGGAACGAGCAGCACAGACGCCCCGGCAGGAGCTGGTCTGGCTCCTTYCCGTGTTCCCAGGGTGATGCCACTCACTGCAGACACCTGCCCAGGGCAGGGTGTTACCGCCTCTCCTTGAGAAACACCATCTCCTGTACACACACCATGTGTTGCATTCCTTATAAAACTTAAGTTGTCCTTCAGGTCTTGCTGGCGGGGAGGCAGGAAAAGGGAGTAGAAAAGAAAGGGAGGAAAAAGGCAAATGGAGAAAAAGGCCTGTGGGGAAAGGCCCCAGCATCACTGAAATGAGGCCTGGATGGGCACCACCAGTTGTGAAGGCCTGGAACAGCGCCGCCACCCCCAGCGTGTCTGTGGGAGCCTGGGGAGCAGCAGGGCTGGGGCACACAGTTCAGGGTGGGGGGTCCCAGTGTGACCCTTCACATCCGCCTTGCAACAGGACTGGCTTGGGAGACAGGCCACCCCAAAAGCTTCAGCCGAGGGGCACACCTAGGGGCTGGGGGAAACACTAGTGTGACACTCAGCTTTTACAACTTGTAGGTGTCCATAGGTCAGACATTACTAAAGAAAATTGCAAAAAATTGACAGCAAGGACATTTTTCTCCGTGTCAGCTGTTCATTGCAAGCTATGTAAATGTGTACTTACTGTCSTCCATCTACCTCGTTCCTTAGGTGTGTTCATACATATATGTATGTACATCCTTGTGTGTGTGAGTACATTATATATAAATTTATATATATATATATAATGTATATATCCTTGTGTATATGTATATATGTGTGTGTGTGTATATATATATATATATATATATATCCATCCTTGGCAGATAAAGCAGGCACTTAACAGTTTTTCAGGAAAACACTGGCTATGTATCCAAGCTCCCCAATTTACATGCAGCCTGGCCACTCACAAAATAATAATACCAATAATCGGGTTTTATATCATACTCCAACACCCCAACCCGCCTTCCTCCCCGCCAGAAACAGCATGTAAAAGTCGTCACCACTAATCTCCAGATGAACTTTTCATTTCTGGAGGGGACAAGAGAGGAACCAGTGCCGTTCCAGGTTGGGTTACACGAGGGAGGAGGAGGGGATGGAGAAGAGAGACACAGAAAGGAGGGGAAAAAACAAACAAAATCAACCAAAACCAGCCGCTAAATACTCCCAAAACTCTTCCACCTTCAGATCCCAGGCTGGATCCTGGCCTGGGGAAAGCAGCGTCTGCTGCAACAGAGGGAAAATTAAGTCTCCAAGTGCCCAGCGCCGTTTCCTTTACACATTCCAGATCCACAAAGGTTGAAAAAAAAAAAGAATCAAAGCTTGTTTCCCAATTAAATGTGAGTTGTGACCGGTTTTAAGTGTCCCTGTGATTTGTCGGGGAGAGGAAATGCCTCTCGTCGACTGAACTGTGCTTTAAGTTGATCAGCTGCGGCATGAGACTTTCATTGATTGATGCCCAGCGTCCCSGGTCCCCACCCCAACAGGCTACTGCACGGCCACAGGACGTCGGGGATGGGTTTTTCCTCGGGATTCCTGCAAACTTCAAACCCTTTATCCATCGGCTATTTCTAAAAAACACGTTTAAAAATTCCTTTCCCTCAGCACGGAGCGAATGAAAACCACCAAGCGTTTCCAGCCAAGGGAAGGGAAAAAAATTCCTCCTTGCCGCACAACCCCCGCTGACCAGACCAGGGCAGTCTGAACATGTTTAGGCTCCCTCCGTATTGCAATTGTGCCCAGCTCGGCTGGGAAACATCTGATTACTGCCCCTGTAATCTGTTGACACTATCACCCAGATAAACAAGCTGCCATCGATCTTTTCATTAGGTGATCAAATAACAAACAGAACAGGTGAAAGAGAATAACGTTGGAATGCTTGCACTTCCCCAGCCCGGCGCCCTGCCGCTGCAGCTGGCCCTGGGACGTGAGGTCGGTGCCTACCATACCCGCGTGGGTCACCTCTGTGAGACACGCGCGTTATCTGGGGAGGAGAGCAGTGGAAATTCCCACACACTTTTCTATAGGGGGAAAGAGGAACGGAAGGGAGGAGGGAGAAATAACCTCGGACAGAATGAGAACTAGGATCCTCTCACTCCTCCCAAATAACGGGATGCCCAAATACAATGACGCCGTTGGAGGAGGTGGCCCGGGTGGGGGGAGGATTGGGGAAGGTCTCCCTGCCAAGTGTCGCGGCCCCGCTCCCCTCCCTCTGCCCCGAAACCAAGAGGAAGGAAGCGGCGACTTGCCTGGGGTGGCCCGGGTAGTCGGGGCCATCGGCAGGGTGCCCGGTCCGGGAGAAGCCGGGCTGCGGCTGCTGGGTCCGTCCACCTTCTCTCAGGCTTTCTGCCTCTGTCTGTATCCCCCCCTCCGTGCCTTGCTCTGCCTCTTTTACTCCCTGTCTCTTCACAGTCTGGGGAGTAAAATCTAGATGATATACATACGGAGCTTGCTTTTTTTGTCCTATTTAATCTTATTCGTTTCACCTTTTCACTGACCAAGAGACAGGACAGAGAGTTTATTTGGAAGGAGGGAGAGAGAGGAAAGAAGCCTACTACTGCATAGTCAATAACATCCTTTTTATCAATGCAATATACAACAGAGACGGCTTGGCCAAAGAACTCATTGAAAATCTCTYCATTATTTTGGAACAAAATCAAGCGTTTATTCTGATCTTAGACATGATGAAGGAATCTTTTTCTCCGGGCGGCTCCCAGCTTCACATTTCACAGTTGACAGGGAAAGAAAAATAAAATCGTGATCACTATGCATCAAACTTGATTTTTTTTYCCCCCTCTCTTGACTTTTAATTAAAACAACATCACTTAACAAAAAAAAAAAAATAACAATAAAACTTCTAGCACCTATTTCATCCCCTTTTCTCCTGCAGGTTTTCCATACAGCTTCTAATCTGATTATCAACTTTTATGAGAGCTAACTTTTATGGGGCGTTAGTTTTGGTGGGATTTTTTGTTGCGGGGGTGAGGTGTTCGGTTTTTACACTCTGTTTTTCCTTTGTCACATGCAGTCTTCCAACCCAAGGCAAATTTCAAACCGCTGGCAGAAGGGAATCTGCCAAAAAGGCAGGCTTGTGASAGAGAGAGAGGAATTGAAAAGAAGATGGTCTTCTCTTCAGTGTAATTTTCTATTAGAAATTAAAAAGGGAAAGAACTTATTTTTAAGAGGGAGTGAGGTGCAAGGCCGCAGACAGGCGCGGTACCTCCCCCCCTCTCCCCGAGCTCCCCCGGGCCGACGGCTCAGTGCCCACTAGATGGCAGCCGGAGCCAGCGATTCCTGCTCCGCCGGGGCCGAGGCCGCGCCGGGCCGCGGAGGAGAGCCGAGGGAAAGGAGGGGGAGCGACACCCCACCATCCTCCCGCGCATCCCCCCTACCCGCGGGGAGCAACTCACTTCGGGAGATCATGGGATCCGGAGAAAGGGAAGCCACGGGGAGGGTACTAAGTGTAGGGCGTTTGGGGGTGTTCTGACTGCTCACACACCCCCAAAATAAAATTAAAGGGTAGGGGGTGAAACCTCTGCGAGAAGCGCGAAGCCCTGCGGGCAGCAGGTGCACATGTTAGGTGAGGAATGAGGGGTGAGGGACGAGGGACAGGCTGCAAAAATAGCGCGAGGTGGGATGGGAACATATGGGGATTTGAACGTGTGCGCGGACTCTCGCATGTTTGTGTGGTGCACATATATGGGTGCCTACTCCTTCGTGCAAGGCGAGTGTTTTCTTCTCCATCATTAAAACCCCCGGGGTGGCTTTTGCAATAGCAAAGCGGGAGAGAAATCCCGATTTCAGACCTGTGAGAAAAAAAAACAAAACAAACACACCAACTTTTCATAGGGAGCCCACATCGTCCCCTTTTAATTTCCCCTTTCTGCCTATCGCAATGCGTCCCCCTCTGTCCATGTGTGTGATGGGGCGGGGGCTAGAGGGGCCCTAGACGACCCATACTAATCAGGTCTCAAAGTAAATAGCAGCACAGGGGGATCTCAATGTAAATTGTGCTTGTCAGAAGAATCTTCTCTCCCTCTCTCTGCCCTTCCTCCCTCCCTTTCTCCCTCCTTC
>NW_026623239.1:5131081-5134828 GCF_030028575.1 Malurus melanocephalus | reverse complement strand
GGGGGGGGGGTAACCAATGGAGTGAAGGAGGCTTGGCTAACCTTAGCTTCCCATTTTCTCTCCCCCCAGTTCAGGGCTCTGACCAGTCAGTCGCCTTTGATTATCAGTTGCCAGCAGCCCTTCTCTTGGCTCCTTGACACGAGCTCCATATAAGGCAGCGATCTCCATAGAAACGTGTCAGTTTCAATAGTAGTGTCAAAGTTCACTATATACAGACATTCGCGCAGATCCCCCTTTCGGAAACATTGCTCTGCTAGGCTTCCCGTTTAAACGCATTCATTTTTTGGGTCTCTCTCTCTCCCTCTCTCTCCCTCTCTCCCCCTCTCTCCCTCTCTCCCCCCCCTTCCCTTTCTTGCATATTCTATTAGTTGTGTGCCCCCCCATCTCCCTCTTCTCCTTCCTTTTCTTCTTTTTTCCACCCTTCCTCCTTGTGTCTTTCGCTTCATTCCTGCAGGAGAAGAGGAGAGAGGTGAAACTAAAAAAAAAAAAAAAAAGAAAAAAGGGGGAAAGCAGAGAGAGAGAAACAGGGGGGAGGGGAAAAGTCCGGAGAGAGAGAGAGAGAGAGAGAGAGAACGCGTTCACATCTTAATACCGTTATTATTTTAACTATTCTTGCCTAATTTTTTTTTTTATTATTTTGGGGGAGGGCTTCTCTTCTGGCTGATGAGTTTTTACACGAAATACTTTTTTTAGGCAACTAAACAAACAAAAAAAAGAATCTTTTTGGAGCGATTTCCACCGATTTTCTTCTTTTTTTTTTTCCTCGCAACCAGTATCGTGCGCTCTCACAGGAGGAGAAGAAGGAAAAGGCAAGAAAGAGGAAAAGAAGAGGATTTATTTACCGACCTACTTTGGATCTCTCTTTTTCCTGCAAGTGTCATTATTATTCCCGTTCTCTATTTTTACACTTCGCCGTGAATTCGTCTCCTCTGCGAATTTAGTCACATCCGATTTTTTTCTGCGATTTTTTTTTTTTTTTTTTTTTTTAAAGGCGAGAGAGAGCGCGAGCGAGCGAGAGAGACAGAGAGCGAGAGAGAGCAGCTCGGGAGAGAAAGAGCAGCGACCGGCAACCTCCTCCTCCTCCTTCCCCGCCGCCGCGACAGGAGATCAAACTGCCTCAGCTCCCCGCCTGCCTCCGCCGCGCTCCCCGGCTCCGCCACCCTGAATGGCTGACGGCGCCCTGCCCTGGACCTGGCCCCCGGACACCTCCATGCTCTGATCGCCGGCGGACGGCTCCTCTCTCGACCTCCCGCCTCCCCGAGAGCCCGCACCGGCACCGGCGGCGGCGACAGCGGCGGCGACAGAAGCCTCCGCGGAAGCGGCGGCGGCCGAGCCCCGGCGGCGGCGAGCGGCGAGCGGCGACCCCCTCCTCCTCCTCTTCCTTCCCCTCCTCCTCCTCCACCTCCTCCTCCTTTTCCTCCTCCTCCTCCTCGGCGGCGCCGCGGCTTCCTCTATGCCTGCACATCCTCCGCGCTCGTAGCGCCCGGACCGCGTGTGCCTGTGCCCGTGCGTGTGTGCGTGTGCGCGAGTGGGGAGCCGTGTGCCGGGCGTTTGCGCGCGTGTCTGCCTGCGTGTGCGTGTCCGGCGTGTTACTCTCCTGAATGCCTCTCCCGACAGCCTTGTTTGCCGTTTCTGATTTTGCAACTTGAAGTGGCGGCGGGGGGGGGGTGGGGGGGGAGGGCGAGGAGAGGCAGTGAGAGCCGAGGAGAGCGGGAGCAGAGGGGGGAAGCGGTTAGGCAGGGGTATTTTAAAGAGGGGGGAGCGCTGGAAAGGGCAGGGAAGGAAAGGAAAGGGCAGGAAAAGGAAGGGAGGAAAAGGAAAGGGAAGGGGGGGGGAAAAGAGAGAGGGAGAAAATCCTCCGTCGCCCCCTCCCCCTCCCTAAAAAAAATTAGCAAGAGCGCGAGCGAGAGGAGGGGGGCTCGCGACGGCGAAAAATAAATAAAATAAAGAAAACGGCAGGAGCGGCTCCAGCCGGCAGCAGCAGCGGCGGTAACAGGGCAGCGGCGGTGGCAGCCGAGGCGGAGGCAGGCGGCAGCAAGGGTCCCCTCGCTCTCCGCTCGCCCCCGGCGCCCGGCCGGCCGCCACCCCCCCGCCCCCCGCCTCACTCCCCGACAGCCCGCAACGAGACGCGCCGCTCTCCAGCACTTTTTTGGGCCCGAGATATGGCAATGGTAGTCAGCAGCTGGCGAGATCCGCAGGAAGACGTGGCCGGGGGCACTCCGAGCGGCCCCAACCCCGCCGCGACGCAGCCGGCCCGGGAGCAGCAGCCCCAGCAGCAGGGGAGCTCGGCCGCCCCACACACCCCGCAGACCCCCAGCCAGCCGGGACCCCCCTCCACGCCGGGCACAGCTGGGGACAAGGGAGCGGGCCAGCAGGGCTCGGGGCAGAGCCAGCAACACATCGAGTGTGTGGTGTGCGGGGACAAGTCCAGCGGCAAGCACTACGGCCAGTTCACCTGCGAGGGCTGCAAAAGTTTCTTCAAGAGGAGCGTCCGCAGGAACTTAACTTACACATGCCGCGCCAACAGGAACTGTCCTATCGACCAGCACCACCGCAACCAGTGCCAGTACTGCCGCCTCAAGAAGTGCCTCAAAGTGGGCATGAGGCGGGAAGGTGAATATTTCTTCCCTACTATGCTATCGCTCCCCTCTCCCCGTGGCTGTGCAGGCGTGCGTGTGCGAGAGCTCTCCGTCTGTCTGTGTCTGCCTGTCCGTACGCGCACACACGCTCACCTATATGCATATATATATACCTATATATGTATATACACGCGCACACGCAGACCGTGCAAACACACACACATATAAATATATAAAAATAAATACACACACACACAAATATATATATATATATATGCATATATATATATATATATTTACGGCTCTTCGTAGCAATCCAGGTCTCTATATATTTCCATGCACACGTCAATCTCTTCCTCTGCCTGTACTCCATCTGGCAGCTTTGCACCAGGTTCTGTTGTTATTGTCGATGGTGGTTGGTGGTGTTTTCTTTTGCTTTTCGGTTTGTGCCTCCTGCCCTCCCTCCCGCTCCTCCCCACCCCCTTCTCCGGCACTGCCACGCTCTCCTCTTCCTTGATCGTTGTGCAGAGAAATAATAATTATTATTATTATTATTACTATTATTATTACTATTATTATTACCATTATTATTACTACCACTACTGCTATTATTATTACAATCGCTCGCTAAATATTTATCATTTAGCCGCTATCCCCACTTCCCCCTGCGCGCGCGTGTATGCGTGTGTGCGTGTGCGTGTTTTAGATGTGGTTTTGTCTATTGTTGGCATGAGACCGGAGGGTGGGGGGAGATACATCTTTCTCCCGTACGAGATGTGATTCCATTCAGCTTCCTTCCCCCTCACCCCCTCCCCACCCCCTTTCCACCCCATCATTTCTTTTTAAACCTGCAATATTTCTCGGTAGATTCATCTCTCAGGCTCATTTTTCCCGAAAGAAAGATGAAAGACGTGTAATTAGGGAAAGAGGAAAGGGTGTGAAAAAGATGAAAGGGTGGAAAAAAGAGGAAAAAAAAAAAAAAACGAAAAAGGGAGGAAATATGCAACTGTATCTCTGCTTTCCTCTGCTTCCCGGTGCCCCGGAGTGTGCTTCTGTGAGAGATTTGGCCTTGTTTTCATTCCGTGCATTCAAAGGAAAGTTTGTGACTGAACCGTGTTTCTGTAATTCTGTCATTTTTCTTTCTCTCTTTTCCTTTCTTTTTTTTTTT
>NW_026623239.1:5128617-5130267 GCF_030028575.1 Malurus melanocephalus | reverse complement strand
AAAAAAAAAAAAAAAAAAACAACTTTGGTCAGCTTTCGGGACTCGAGGCATGCTTACGCTCTGTGTGGAGATGGTTAATGAATCCAGTGTTTTTGCAGTTGCAAGCTTGTGCATTCACTGTGCAACGCTGACTGCAGGCTTTTGCAGTGGCAACAGCTCACCAAAGATATTAATTACACCGTCCCCTTTTTTTTCCACGAATGTTTGGCTATTGTAAGTTCGGACATTTTTGTTTTATTTCCCCTTCCCCTTGATAATATTTAACCTTTCTCTTCCTTTTTAGCAGGGAAAACTTTGCTGGGCGGGGGAGGGGGGGACCCTATGGAAAGCTGGTTCTGTATAATAAAGTTAGCAGTGGGGAGCTGGAGGGCTGCGACCTGTTCCAGCTTGAAGGGTAACTACGAGGTATTTTTGAAGAATATGGGCTGATTTGGTTTTATGAATTATTTTATTTAATATTTTATTTTACAAAGGGACACATCAGTTTATTTGTAAATCTCAGTGCTATCAGGGCAATCGGCTGGGATTCACAACAGAGCTTGGCTATATTTTTTACTGTTGGCTGTGATTTTTAACTCCACTTTCTCACCACCCGGAGGATTTCTTTGATTTTTTTTTTTTTTTTTTTTTTTTTTTTTACGTGCGGGGCTTTCTTTTGTTATGAGAGGGGAGGGGGGAGAGGGGGTAGTATGCGGATTTGTCTTGTTTGCCTTGGCTTTCCCCCCCGCTCCCTTTTCTTTTTAATCTGTTTATTTTGTGAAGCCTGTCTGCATTGTGGTCGGGGCTGGGGGGTGTGGAACGCGCTTGGCTGCCGCTGGGCTGAGGCTGCCTGAGCAGGGGTCGGGGCCGGGGCCAGGGCCGATGCAGGGGCCGGGCGGGGGGCGCAATGCAGGTCGGCGGCAGCTGTCCGACTCCGCATGCTTCTGTCTGTCCGTGCCTGTGCGTGTGCCGGGGGCGAGGCGGCGGCGGGGAGGGGAAGAAGCCCGGCATTGTCTCTGGCTGGCTGGCAGCGCCGCCGGGGCGATGCCTGCGAGCCTCCTGGATGCACATTTCCTCTCCTTCTCTCCTTCTTTTTGTCAGCGGTTCAGCGAGGAAGAATGCCGCCCACCCAGCCCAACCCCGGCCAGTATGCCCTGACCAACGGCGACCCTCTGAACGGGCACTGCTATCTCTCGGGATACATCTCCCTCCTGCTGCGGGCCGAGCCCTACCCCACCTCACGCTACGGCAGCCAGTGCATGCAGCCCAACAACATCATGGGCATCGAGAACATCTGCGAGCTGGCCGCCCGCCTGCTCTTCAGCGCCGTCGAGTGGGCCCGCAATATCCCCTTCTTCCCCGACCTGCAGATTACCGACCAGGTGGCCTTGCTGCGGCTCACCTGGAGCGAGCTCTTCGTYCTCAATGCTGCCCAGTGCTCCATGCCCCTCCATGTGGCCCCGCTCCTGGCCGCCGCCGGCCTCCACGCCTCACCCATGTCGGCCGACCGCGTTGTCGCCTTCATGGACCACATCCGCATCTTCCAGGAACAGGTGGAGAAGTTGAAGGCGCTGCACGTCGATTCGGCTGAGTACAGCTGCCTGAAAGCCATCGTCCTCTTCACCTCAGGTGAGGGGACGGTCTGGGAATATGAGACGTCTTTAAAAAAAA
>NW_026623239.1:5124942-5128527 GCF_030028575.1 Malurus melanocephalus | reverse complement strand
AAAAAAAAACTTTTAATAGAATTACTTTTAAAGGAAAGGGATTGGAGGCCGAGGAAGCGTAGTGCCTGATGGGGGTACACTTCAATTCAGGGATCAACCTCCCCCTCATCACCACTGATACCAGCTCTTTAACACACAGCTCCTCCAAAAAAAATAATACTAAAACCCAAAATCAAATTAAGTGTAGGCGGTGGAAACATGCATGCTAACAATTTTTCCCTGTGATAGATGGTTTGAATTAACTAGCAGGAAAGTTGCATTAGCATCGCCTTTGAAGTGCTCTGGTCATAGCCTATAAGAATATAATACGTATACTATTATTGTAACCTGCAAGGGAGAATTTATAAACATCAAAGGGGAACTATGTGAAGGAAATATAGGAAATGGAAACAAGGCAAGATAAGAGTCTGGGCAGTGCAATTTTTTAATTATTAGTCTAATTATCATCATGATGTCGTTAATTGCCACCTTTCCTGCTTGTTCTTCTTTCTTTTCTTTTTCATTTTTATACCCCCTCTCCCCATCCCCTAGCTCCTCTCTTGTACCAGTTTCTCCCCTCTTTTCTCGATTAGCAATAAGTAACTGTTCTGATAAATGTGACTTAAAACCAGGCTAAGGCAAAATTAAAGGCATTCCTGAACAAAGATGGCAAATCGTTCAAAGGCCTTGTTTAACACTGAGCAGTTTATAATCCATCAATATTTGTTGCCTTTCAAGCACAAAAGATAGTATTTACATTGTATTAAAATGACTCCTAAATTTGCACTATATTGTAATGTAGCAAATGTAGTATTAATATCGATTTGAACATCTGATAATTTATTTAGACAGGACTATCTAATTTGTATTCAGGGTGGTCGGAGACATGTACTGTGACTGCCCCCTTTTACTTCCAGTGCAAATGCAGTCTTGCAGTGTTGGAGGGAATATTTCTTTGCAAAGGATAATGTGCAAATCTTAAAACAAATGGAAGATTTACTGAATAGCCAACTCGACATTATAATGTATTTTATCATAATAAGTCTTCTTGATGGAAACATGTTTTTCAAGAGTGACAAAGAGACCTGCCTGCATTTATCAGGGTGATTTAACTCCACAGCCTGCCTGCAGACTCCCAGACTTTCCTTTCCCATTCATTTCAGTGAGCTCATCAATACAAAGGGACAGTCGAGGAGAACCTTTTCTTTTATTCCAGACCCAACTWGGAGAGATTCTTTCCAAGCAGAGCTGGGAAAATATCTGGCCTGTGCCTTAGCTCTTCCACACACCAAAGGCCCTGCAAAGGATGTTGCCCCTGACGGGGACATGGTTGAGGGGCTATTTTATTTTTTTCTTCTTTCTTTTCTCTCCCTGTTCCCCCCAGTCTTTCCCATTTACTTCCCAAACGACTGAGCTTGGCTAGAGAAAGGGTAAGTGGCATTAGAGGGGCCCTTCATTTACATATAATAAAAAACAAATGTAGTAACATTTGTGATGGGAGAAGCCCCTTTCCACAGTGGAATGGAGAGTGAAGGAAGGGAACAATATTATTTCAAACCAGGATCACATGGGGCACCTCAGAAAATGGAAACACAGCTGTCAGGAGTAATCTACCCCTTACCCCCATCCGAACATTTCCACTTTTCACCAAACTTGTTTTTCATTGCATATTCAGGGGGGAATTAATGGGAAGCCATTCTCAAAGTCATCCGGCTTTTAAACAAACTTTGACTGATGGAAAAGACATTTTTAGGCATATTGTCCAAAGTCCTTCTCTGAGGACTAAGTATTTAAAACTGGCATGGATTTCTCCTGTAGTGGTTTTTACATTCAGGCTCCAGAGAGCATGTATTTAATCTGTAAAATTCTGGACACCATCCAAAAGTTGGGTAGTAACCCAAAACCAGCTCCTTTCTTGCCTTTTTTCCTCTTCACTCACATACCCTCCTCCTCCCCCTCATCTTCTCTGCCCTGCTGCCAAACTTTAGCATTATTAATTCCTGTATCTACCTTCCCATCATCATAAATAAATGTTTCCGGGAAGAGACAGAGACAGATAACTTAAATCAAATAAATCTATTTGCAGAGCAATAAGAACTTTYGATTTCTAGTTAGATGCCAGCTGATAACATCTATATTTTCTGAACACTAAACTCTTCTGAACATGTAACATGAAATACATTCCCACCACTACAAAGGGGAAGGCTGGAGTGTGTTGAACAGTAATGGTTATTTATTTACATAATTTCTTTTCCATAGACTGCAAGAAGAAATATAGAGCTTTCCCATATTGACACAGTGCCATATAAAAAAGGAAGGCACACACAAGATTTTCATATTAGCCCACTTTCTGAGAAGGAATAATAATTCACCTCCAGTAAACATAGAATGCATTACTTCTCCCATGGATTGCACCTCTCTGGCCTGCGTAATCTAATCGAGCTGTGGATCCCTTAATTATTATTATTTTTAATCTCATTCTGAAGGSAGAATTAAGCCTTACCATCCCCTTCTAAGGCTGTGGGGTAAAACCCAAGTAGAGACATATGGCAGACCATCTAAAATAATTGAAGTTGAATAGATACTACCAGCATGAGGAAAACCTGAGTTTTTAGAGGTCTAAAGCAAAAGCTGTGGCAAATTTTTCAAACACGCACACACCAGGCTGAYGCCCTTTCAGACAGCAAGTTCCCCATCCGCATTGTCCAGTGACCTGCATTTATAGGTGCACTTATCATAAATGTCTGATAAATATTTTACTAACCTTAAGGGTATGACATATGGGGTATAAAGAAAAAAGCCCTGCCAGGGTGTCAGTAAGACCCTTTCATATTGCATTGTTTGGAAGTTGAATAGGATCCTAATGCATAATGGACAGATAATACATGTAAAATAGCAAGATATATGTAAATATGGAATGTGATTTGTGGCAATCAACATATGAACAGGTCTGTGGTTTTGATATGTATTGCAAACAAGAACAGGCCCCAGCTTTTGATAGATATATATGTTGCAACCTGGTGCTTTAGATGTTGCAAAATATCATTGCATTAAAGGTACAGTATGGATTAGCGGAGCAGCCTGGCTCAGATAATTGTGTGTCTGAGGGATGCCAAGTCCGCAGCTCAGGTCAAAGGTTCTCCTTCTCAGAAGTTCCTAAATTATGGCTTGTTTTATTTGTATTTTTGCTTGAGGCCATAGTATTGTAGTTAAAGATGTTCAGAAATCTTTGTAAGGTAGTTCTTGGTAAGGGAAGACTTAAGCTTCAAAAACGTCAGTGCAACAGATTTTATTTTTAATTTATTTTAATTTATTTTTTTTACTTTATTTTATTTTAATTCATTTCATTTTATTTTATGCTGTTTTATTTTTAGCTTGAGATAGTTTTTTAATTTTTTTATGTCTTTCCAGGGCCATAACTCTGTATTCACATTTTTGTAATGTCTTTTGGGGGGGCCATTAACATGCACTATTTCATATATGAAACTGTATATTAGCAAAATCTGGCTTTGATCTGTGTTAAACTGCGCTGTTAGCTGACTGCCTTGATCTGATCTTGATGGCTGGGGTTTTTTGTTTTGTTGGTTGGTTGGTTGTTTGGTTTGG
>NW_026623239.1:5114923-5124862 GCF_030028575.1 Malurus melanocephalus | reverse complement strand
TTATTTTTTTGTTTTGAGGTTTTTGTTTGTTTGGTTTGGGCTTTGCTTTTGTTGTTGTTGTTGTTGTTTTGCTTTAGGTTTTTTGGTATCTATTATTAATCTTCAAAACAATGTAGATGGTTTCAACCATCTGGGCATACCCACCACTTTTCCATGACTGTAGTTTCCTGAGCAAGTGCCTCAACATGCAGCTGGTGCACTATTATCCTCTGGTTTGGACTACGAGTTTTCAGAGATAGGCTATGTGCTTATATGTGTCTGTCTGTGTGTGCAAATGCACAGATGCATCTATACCTCTCTGCTATTATCTATACACACAGAATAACGGGTATAGATACAAATACGTGTACGGGAAGGGTTTCTGCTCTCGGATTAGTACACTTTTGCCCAGGTCATGTAGTTATGCGAGGTGCAAGGGGTATGTTTTTGGCCGTTGGAGTGCCAGAGGGATCTGTAAGGAAGGAGTCTCTCTGGTTTCATTCAGGCAAGGCTTTACCTCTGCAGCTCTCCCCCAGCTTTGTGTCTGAGAGCTACAGACGCCTGCTGAGCGCAAGCTAAAACTAACCCGGCCGTTTTCCACTGGATTTATCACACAGCTCGCAAAGACGTGGCCAATTTGCGATTGCTG
This sequence comes from Malurus melanocephalus, assembly GCF_030028575.1. Lineage (NCBI taxonomy): Eukaryota > Metazoa > Chordata > Aves > Passeriformes > Maluridae > Malurus > Malurus melanocephalus. Next base: position 5,124,234 of record NW_026623239.1, on the reverse strand, counting down.
GCAGCAAGGCAGGAGCAGAGGAGACTCCCTTGCCCCTCGGCATCCCCCGGCCGGCTCCCTGCCAGTTGCTGCAGGTCCCAGTCGCTGCCTCTCTGTGATGTGCAGCCATGTCAACAAACTCCTTGTGTTGTCTCACTCTGTTTGTGCGGGACTCAGCTTACCATACTATTATTATTATTATTATTATTATTATTATTATTATTATTATTATTATTATTATTACTACTATTATTATTTCCCCCAATACCCCAATTTTCCCTCCTTTCCGCATTATTTAAGGGGGCTGGTCCAGGTTTCCAGCATCCCAGTGATGGGCTCCCTGGAGCAGAAACCACGCTCGACAGCGCGGAGAGTCGGTGGGGGSGATGTGGAAAGGAAGTGTGGGGGGGTTGTGTGTGTGTGTGTGATTGGGACGAGCGGGGTGTTGGCACCCCACCGCATCCTGCGTGAAAATACCCACAGTGATGACGAGACACAGAGAAGCTGCGTTATTTATTTGGCGGTGGTGCGCAGAACGGGATAGGGTGGGATGGGATGGGATGGGATGTAATGGGACGGGATGGGATGGGGTGGGAAGGGATGGGATGGGATAGGATGACATGGGATGGGATGGGATGTGATGGGATGGGATGGGGTGGGATGGGATGTGATGGGATGGGATGGGACAGGGGTCTGCGCCTTTGGGCTGCCCCCCATCCTCGCTGCGTTTCCCCGTGTGGTTCCCTGCCACTAACCATCTACCCCCCGCTTCCTCCTCCTCCTCCTCCTCCTCCTCCTCCCTCCACTCTCCCCCCGCCTGCCGCCGTTCTGCGGCTGCTTCCGCGGGCGCGGTGCGGCGGGCAGACGCCTGCGGCCTGTCGGATGCTGCGCACATCGAGAGCCTCCAGGAGAAGTCGCAGTGCGCGCTAGAGGAGTACGTGCGGAGCCAGTATCCCAACCAGCCCAGCCGCTTCGGGAAGCTGCTGCTACGGCTGCCCTCCCTGCGCACCGTCTCCTCCTCCGTCATCGAGCAACTCTTCTTCGTCCGCTTGGTAGGTAAAACCCCCATCGAAACCCTCATCAGGGATATGCTACTGTCGGGGAGCAGCTTCAACTGGCCTTACATGTCCATCCAGTGCTCCTAGAGCCCATCCCGCACCCCCGGCAGAGAGGCGGCGGAGCGAAGGAGAGGGGAACGCTCGCACCGAGGGGCAGTCGGGGTGCGGGGGGGGCCCGGGAGGTGGACACTGAACAAAAGAAAGGGCCGAGTGGGAGCAGGATGTGGCCGTGGAGGGGAGAAGGACGGACCTATCGTCCGTGAAGGTTGTGGTGTTACGCTCTTCTTTTTTCTTTTTTTCCTTTTTTTTGTCTTATTTGCCGATTTTTTTTTTCTTTTGGAGAGGAGGAAAAAAGAAATAAATAATATTAATAAAAGAGACAAAAAAAAAAAAAACAACAAAAAATGAGTATTGAGGGGATATTAATCAAACCTGAAGGGGATACTGGATCTTCCAGGATTTATTGTGGACTGTTGTTGATATATGCTGTACAGTAAACCAACAAACAAAAAAGTATTGAAACTGAACTGAACCTCGTGTAGAACTAAAAAAAAAAACTCGAAACCAAGCAAATGACAACAATGAAAAATTCCATGCGCAAACACTTACCATGAGCATTGTTACTCATTTTGTAATATATTAGTCTTTATTTTCATTTTTGGTAAAAAGTTAAAACATCATGTGCGCATAAAGGAAAAAAAAAAAAGGAGAATTAGGGGAAAATAACATTTTCCAAATAATTATAAAAGAATTGTCCTGTGTCTATGTATCTATATCTGTTTTGTATTTTTTTCTGGTTCCAAACCAGATTTCCTGTGATTCTATACTAATAATTTTTGATATAACCCTTTGCTTCTTATAATGAGTGCGATATATGTTGTCAAAGCTGTTCTTCAAGAATTAAAATTGAAGTGAGAATTTAAAAAAAAAAATAAAAGAATTTAGCAAAAAAAAAACCCCAACTTATCACCTCACGACCCMTGAGTCTTGTTGCTTGAAACATGCCAACAATTCACAAAAACAAATTTAAAAAAAAAGAAAAAATAGAAAATAAAAACTCATAAACAATAACAACAAAAATCTCCCTGCATTTTTAACTCCTTTACTGGTGCTAAAAAGGAGAACTTAAAAAATACTTGTGAGGGGTATCCAAGTTGTGTAAACTACATGATGCTCCAAAATGGACTTGACCCTGTAAGCTTCAGGCTGAGCTGTCAAGGCCTAGAAAGAGGGATCAGGAGTCGCAGTGCAATGCCTTAGGTGACCTTGCCTCTCTGGAACTGCACGACAGACTCTCTACCAAGGCTGACAGGCCCATCAGGTTGGCCTATGCCTTTTTGAAATACCTTTTCTCATCACCTGGATTTTCTGCTGAGTTCACACCTTGCTTTTTGCTCTCAGACGCCGTGGGCAYGGATTGAAGTCACCATATGTCATCATCTCTACCCGTGCAGCAGGAGGCATACTCTAGCCATGGGTCCTGTTTATTCCAGGCATGGTGGCTTTTGGCTTCTGGGGACCTGGGGTGGGGTTGAGGGTTTTTTGGTTTTATCTTGTTTTCCTCACCAAGGGCTCGCASACCCCAATATGTGCTCCAGTGTGCATGTCTCGTGCTTACTGTCAGCCAGAAAAGACCTCTCTTTTTTTTTTTTTCCAACTCTACTTGCTGTGTGTGGAGGGTATTCCCACCCCATTAATATAGAAATCCAACTGGATGCTTGCTCATTGGGTGGTGAGCCAATGCATTTCATGTATGCTTATGTGCCATGGCCATGCAAAACGCACAGGCTGTGACATCTCACACCACGGCCCACCCACCACAGGGGCCTGAGCTCTGTGCCAAAAGCCCCTCTTCRTTTCAGCTTATCCTTTTTTCCAAGAAAATTAAAAACCGTTTTTGTAATAGAGCTCCTTTGAAGGTAAAGGCTTCTAGCTGGTGGTGCAGATCTCTGTAACAGCTTTCAGTGCATGAATGTTTTATAGGATCTGAGACGGAGCTGTAAGAACACATACTACCAAGGGAGCTCTTTCTTAATGTATTAATAAAGCTGGATCTTTAAAAATAACATTGTCCCCCTCACACAGACACCTCCTATGCCCTCCAAACAAGCCTGGAGGAGGTAGATTTTCAGTTTGTGAAGACATGGGCAGTGTTTTCCTTTTAATTTGCCTTCCTCCATACTCTCATCTCTCTCCCTCTCTCAATCTCTCCCATCATTTTTTTTTCATTTTTTTCTTCTTTTCCCCCCTTTTTTTCTTTCTTTAACAAGACTCTTCAATCCAACTCGCTTGGGGTTTTTAAAATTCTAGGCGCAGCAGATCTGAGGTGAGAGCAACTCTATACAGTAGACAGTTAAAGCTGGATAATCAACATTGCAGACAGATCCTCAATGGAGGTATCACCCATTCAGGATGGAGAAACATCCTGTATTCATAGGTGCTAGGAGTGGGGGGACTTGAATAATTCCAGACCTGAGCACACAAGAACAGGAATTCAGGAATTAGATAGACAGACATATCCTCTCTTTTGTCACTCACTTGGACGCTGCATGAGTGAGAGCTTTGTTCCTGTCCTTTCCCTGGCGCCTTCTCTGGGTAGAGGGGGTCCAGCAGCCCCTCCAGACTCTCAACAGGGAGCTAGTGGGAATGCTCAGACATGGGAGGTGCTGAAAGCAGCTTTTCCAGCTCTGTTTTTTGGTGGGATGGGTGACTGGGGACCCAGATGATGTACCATTTAAAAACAAACAAAAATACATACAACCCCACCACCATCAAAAAACCCCAATACAAAARCAAAAACCCCAAACCCACCAAAACAAACAAACCCTCCCTAAAACAAAAATAACAACAAAAACAAACCAACAAAACAAAAACCAAAAAAACCCCACAAAAATAAACAAAACAAATGGGGATATCAGAAGAGAAAAAGAGGTCTCAGTTTCTTCCATTGAGATGTAAATAAATTCATGACAGTGTTATCCCATGATGAAAACAATTTTTTCATAGGTATTTTTCAATTAATTTTCATATTTATGAATAATAATAACCCACGGATTGTCAAGAAACTTGCAGGTGTAGAGGAGGTGTACAAGATGCACTTATTTCCATGTATGTGCCTAGAAAGAAGTGTTTCAATCCCTTATTAAACTTTGCTTATAAGACGGCATCGTGTTCTGGAGCGTTAACTACCCAGTCTGCGCTGTGTCAGTGGATGTTTTCCTTTACCACGCTGCAGCCTCTCGGGCATTCATATGGCAGCTAAAAATACTGTATCATCGCGTCATCGAGTGCTATTTGCCGAAAAAAAAAAAAAAAAAAAAATTAATATGTGAATGTGGAGAGGGGCTGGAGTCCCTCAGCAAGTTTCTGCTGACTTATTCGTGACCTACAATATACTGTTTTAAAACCAACGCATCTACATTTCTTCTGCCTTGTTGCGGGGGGAGCCCGGGCTCTGTCCCCGAAGGCTCCTCGGTCCCCCAAGCTCCTCAGGAGGCGGGGTCGGTAGGGAGTTCCCCTGCATCCCTGCATCCTGCCGCGCAGGGCTCCGCGGCCTCTCGGAGCTCACCAGCAGCTGCGGCAGCACTTCAAAGCCTGGGGTGGGGGTTGGAGGAGAGGAAGCAGGGGGGTCGGTGGGATTTGGGAGAGGGGCGACCCTCCCACCCCAACCCCGCGCAGGGGACGTGCTCAGGGCAAGGCAGATACAAAGCCCCCTTCCCACTTCTCTTAGCACCTCGCTAACTAGCTTGCCTCCTCCCACCACCCAATTAGGCCTTTTCTATACATTTAATCGAATAAATATTTGGAAATGCTGCTAAGTGGTAGGTTGAGCCCTAGCTGAGGAGAAGGGGGGTTTGCCGGCGGTGGCAGGGGTGGCGTCGAGGCGGGGGTCATTTGTGTGTGCGCACCTCCTCCGGCTGTCCGTGAACGTCAGGGGTCGTGGCTTCCCCTTTCCCGGGGTTTCTCGACACGCCCTCGTCCCCGGGGGGCACCTTTTGGGTGGCTCGGCTTCCATCCACCCCCTTCATCTACAGGAGGAGGGCGATGAGCCCGTTCTAGGGATGGGGGTAAAGGATCACCCCGACATTCCCCGTATCCCTCGAAATAAGCCTCAGCTGGGGAGGGAGCACGGGGATGGGGCTCCATCGCCAGTGACCTGTTTCATCGCCACCAATAAAATCGACGGATCAAGATGCAGAAGACTTTTCCTGCTGAGGTAAATGGAGGGTCTCACACGAAAAAATCTGACTCGGGGTCACTGCAACTGGCGGCAGAAGTAATACAAGGAAAGGGGATTCTGCGTGGGTTCACTCGAAGGCTACTCATCCGCACAAAAGAGAGAGATGTCCTTATCTGACAGAAAGGACTGAATAGGACTCCCGGTTTTGTCGGCATTTTGTTTCATTTTTTTGAGTTGGGGTGTGTTTGTTTGATTTTTTAGTTTTGTTTGGTTTGTTTTTTTTCTCATTACCTGTGGGGTGTGGCAGCCAGGTGTCCCCTTCCCAACAGACAGCAAACGCGACCAGCTGCCGAGGGATGAGCAGGTAGGGTTGGCAGGGACGGTGGCACTGGCTGGCATGGATGAACTCTCCGACAGACGGACAGAGGGGTTGAACAAGGATGTCAGGGTTTGCTGCAACCGTCCCCTCCAGCAGTGTCCCGGCGCTCAGCCATTCACAGGGAGTGTCCGCGAATGCGAGTGCACGGCTATTACACACAGTGTCGACATGCTTCCTCCGGTTTCATGGGACATTTTGACTATTCAAAGCGTTAGTTTATAAGTCTTGAAACAGCGAGTGGGTTTTTCTCTACTTTTTCCTATTTTTTTCCTTTTTTTTTCTTTTTTTTTTTTTTAAGACCCATGTATTTGTCTTCTCTGCTCTCTGCTTTGATGGCAGAGGCAGGAATTGGTCCCCTCACACTTTCCCACGTTTGATCCCGTTTGTTTTATATCTTCGGGACTAATTTCAGTAACTGCCTGATCTCAACGAATTGTGTCTATATATTTGTTTTAAAAGGTTCCCTTTCTAACTGGCTTCACAGCCACTGGCTTTGACACGAGATTTTTATTTTTTAGACACCCTTCACTTTTTAATCTGCAGGGGGTCAGAGTGACTGAGCGTTTGGCCGGTGGTTCCCACAGTAAGAGTAACAAACAAATACATTTCCAAAGCCGCAGCTCTCGAATGGACAGACTTGATGTGCCCGGGTACCTTGCAAATCTGCCGGTTTTCAAGGTGCTGATAACGTGGGAGAATTTCTCCTGTGAGGCGCTTTTGAAGATGAAATAAAAAAAAAAAAAAAAAAAAAAAAAAAAAAAAAAGGAAAAGGACAGAAGTGTGAGAGAGGAGGTAAGTGAGAAGGGAGATCCAGGAGCAGAAGTGGAAATTAATAAAACTCTTGTTAAAGTATTTGCTCGGGATCCATGGCGTCACAAGATCTCTTACTTAGGAAGCCAAAGAGTTTTATTCCTAAATGAGTTAAAGAGCCATTTACCTCTGTCGTACTCTATTCATCAAGCCACAAGTCGAGAGTCCCTAACATGAAGCTATTTGTTTGCTTACACAACCAGCTGGGTGCAATTTCACGACTGAGATATCTATCTGAAAGCGCCTCTCATTTATTATCCTTACTTGTCAGCGAATCCATTTTCAAACTTTTTTTCCACCTCCACGCCCATTCCTTCTTCATTCATTGAAGGCTCTGGGTTTAAATGCTCCCTTAAGCATTTCAGSACCAATCCCTTCTTCTGTCTGAGAACCTTCAGTGCAAAATAGCTGGGAATCAAGTCTGAAACTGCAAAGATAGGAAAGACAATTATTTCCCAAGGTGGTCCCACTTCACAAATCCTGCCCTTTTTTGCCTCCCTCCCCTTTCTCCCAAGGTACCTCTGACACTGCTTTGGAGTCACTCATCTCCCCTTTCCTTTTAAGTGAGGGCATCCTCCTGGACATTTTTCCATAACGGTCCCAGTGCAAGGTGAGGCCACCTGCAAAATAAAATTACACTTTCTGTCTGTGAAGAAGGATCAGAGACACCTCTGCCTTGACACTGCCAGAGCCATAGAAAGGTTGGGACCCTGGCTGGTCTTGCTAGATCGGTTTTTATGGTCACTAGGTTGCAAAGACTGGTGTGCAGTGGAGGATGCTGGAGGTATTCCGAAGAAAGCTGGAGGGGAGATGTCAGGATCTCTTCTCCAGCATCCACGTGACCTCCACCAGAAATACAAATACACTACGAGTAACGGGCCCAATCAGCTTATAAAAGTAATTGTGGGGAAAGGCAACAATTAGTAAAAGGGACAGCGTGAAATTATACATTTCATCCTTTTCCTTAGCCACAGTTTTGCAAAATCAGGATAATATGAGTAGAGTTTCAAAGCCGGACTGTCTGGCTGACAAGAGATTCCCTGTTGGTAGTCTCAGTGATGGCTGTATAATAGTATATAGAYACCTCCTCGTCTGCAGAACCCTCCATCAGACTTAAAGCAATGGATCAAATCCAAAACTACAGGTATAAAATATCCCCAGTTGTTAAAAAGAAAGAAAAAAAATAAACAAAAGGAAGAAAGGGGGAAGGGCAGGTGGGCAGAGTCTCCTTAGAGAAGGTGCAGGCTGGTGGCTGTGAGCTATGCTATTGTGTATTTAGGTTTAAGGGTGATGATACCACCGCATGACCAAACAAAGCACAGCCCAAAGCGTGGGGGTCACGGTCGACCCCACCGAGGAGTGAGATGTGCGTGTGTGCGTGTCAGAGTCCCTGCAGTAGCCCGAATGCATGTGCGTGTGTGTGACAGCAGTCAGCCTAGGCTGCATCCCGCTCAGCGAGGGCTGATTAGCATTTTCCGGCAGCCGTGCACCAGCGCTGACAACTAACAGAGATATCCAGCTCACCATTAGGCCTTCTCCTTTTGTCTGCAAACTCCCGGCAGCAGCCCGGACCCTCGCGCCTCCGCTGCCCACACCACTGCGTGCAGCGCTGCTTGCACTGCTGTCCGGCCACAAGCTGCCACCCCACCTGCCTGTGCGGTCAACCCCTCTCGCCTCCCCACCAGTCAATTTTTATGTATGTGTGTATACATTTATATATGTATATATATAGATATAGATGAAATAGATGATATAGATGAAATAGATGATATAGATGATATAGATATAGATATAGATATAGATATAGATATAGATATAGATATAGATATAGATATAGATATAGATATAGATATAGATATAGATATAGATATNGATATAGATATAGATATAGATATAGATATAGATATAGATATAGATATAGATATAGATATAGATATAGATATAAATATAGATATAAATATAGATATAAATATAGATATAGATATAGATATAGATGATATAGATGATATAGATGATATAGATGATATAGATATAGATATAGATATAGATATAGATATAGATATAGATAAAGATATAGATTCCTTCCTTGTCCTTTGGACATGGAAGCGGGGGTGGTCACCGCGGCTCCCACCATCCCTACGTCCCGCAGGGATCAGAGCAAATCAGGGCTGTTCTTTTTCACCTTGTTTCCTCACTTTTCCTCCTTCTGCACTTCGGAATCTGGTGTGCCAGAGGCTTCTTCAACAAACACACGAGTCCCCTCGTTTGCTATCATTTCGTCTTTTCCCCACCCGGGGTTCTTTCTGAGACGTGAGATATCCGTTGAAACGCTGAACCATCGCCACGCAAAGAGCCGATAAAGAAGGAGTTGGCATTTACATTCACAGGCCAGTAAAGCGCTTTAAGCTCACAGTTTTGAGCCAAACTGCATTTCTGAGCGGCTGGAGAGCCGCGTCATCTTCCAGCAAAGTAGCTGAGACTCCCTGAAGTGATACAAAAAAATAGCAGGTACTTGTTTTTCCCCCTCAGAGCCAAACAAATTGGTCCATGTTGACAGATGTTTGTAACTTAGTAACTTCTTTAAGTTTTTTCCTTTTATTCCCCCCCCCCCCCCAAGCCTTCTTCTGAGCTTGCTTTGTTGTTTTAAAATATGCATGTCTCTCAGGAATGCAAGTCACGAGTCCAAACTTAGTGTCCAACCTCCCACAAGAAATGATCCTTTTATAGGGAACCCGATATGTCTCAATCTGCACTTCACTCAAAGCCTCTGGATATAGGGCACTGGTCCTTGCTCAAAAATAACTCCGCTAAAACGTCTTTCCACCTAAAAAACCCCCATGAATGACTCCCAGGGAAGAAATGTATCTCCCATAATTAAAGGCGGCAGCGCTCAGAGGGGAATGAA
>NW_026623239.1:5112357-5114038 GCF_030028575.1 Malurus melanocephalus | reverse complement strand
GGGGGGGGGAGTGATGAAGGAGGAAAAAAAAGGATGTGTGGGGGAGCAGAGAGCGAGAGAGTTTTATTTCTGTGTTGGTTGCACTGGGCCGAGATTAGCAGCAGTTTATCAAGAAGAGACTCTGTGGCAGTTCGGGTGTGTGGGGAGAACGCGTCAGCTCATGAGGARCAGAGAAGAGGAGAGATTAAGAAGCAGAGCCTTACTCCGAGAAAAGAGTAAGTGACCCTCAGTACAATACAGGAGCCGGGGAACGCCGGGCTTTGAATCGGCAGCCAAAGTGGGGTTGCGAGCGTGAACAATGGCATCGGAGTGGGGGGGAAGGGAAGACCCAGGCCTGGGGGGGGCAGGGGCCGGGACACCCCCCGTGGGAGTGCGTCTCGAACTCCCGTCCCTTCCCGGCGGGGAGCTCGGGCGGCGGCGGCGCGGAGCGGGCGGGGACGGGATGGGGACAGGGAGAGGGAGAGGATCGGGATGGGGCCTGCCCCGGTTTAAGTAGGGGATAAAAAAGAAGAGAAAAAGAAAAAAGACAGAAAGAGAGAGGGAAGGACGGTGGGAGGCGAGCGCGAGAAACTTCCCAAGTGATGAGAAACAGATGAGCTCCTGCCTGGGTCACGTTTGTTCCCCGGCCCCGATGCGAAGTGACGTCAGCAGTTGCATATCCTATCGTCGTCAGACCGAGCAGGGGAGAGAGGCCTTTCCTCTGCCTTCCTTGCCTCCTTCCCCGCTCTCTGTCGGGACAAACTTCCATCAGGATTATGCAAAGTCATGCCCTAAGAGCTCCTGTCCGATGCGACACCTTTCCGTCCGTGTGCAATGCCGTCCCCGCATCCAGCATACGGAAAGCTCGCAGGCCCCTGTGCCTATAGGATCTGGTACCACATTAGTTTCCAGCAATATTTACAGCACTGTGTTTAATACGCACCAGATGGCTCGCGACGATGCTGCTCCAGCCAGCGAGCTCTTTGGGTTTTATTCAACAGCGTTTTGTTACAATTATACTCCATGCTGAGACCAATTTTATTGGTGACCTTTATTTTTTCCCTTATCTGCAATATTTCATTTTACAAGAAATACCAAAATTTAACTTCTCTGCAGCCCCTTGGCACAGGGACAGTGTGGAGAGGAAGGCAGGGGGAGTGTCAGACAACTATCCTCATCTGCAATAATGAGAYGCTCCTGTCTGTTTGTATACATGTGTGCACAGATAAATAATGCATATACATATTTATTCATTATATTTGATCAATAACGCTCATATTTGTTAAACCTCAATTGAGTGCACTCGCCTGCATGATAAGAATCATCACAGGGCAATAAATATTGCATACAGTTAATTATTGCCATAATGCATACGCATTATGCCTTGCTCTTCTTATGTACTCAGACCCCTCGTAAAACTCCTCTCAAACACGAATTTTTCTCGCAGATATTTTGCTGTGAAAAGGAAAAACTCAGCCCCTTGAAGTCTCTGGGAATTCTTAAATATTGACAGGAGGAAACTGTGGCTCATACATTCCTGCGAGCTAAAGACTCTGCTTTTAAGAGGGGAGAGAGAGAGCGCAATCCTTGTCTAGAAAACATCCCTGGGCTTTTATTGTGCTGCCCGGGATACGTTCACAGAAAGCTACATGCAGGATCGCGTTTTTCTCCCGGAATTTTGAAGACCCAATCCACCCCCCCC
>NW_026623239.1:5110561-5112017 GCF_030028575.1 Malurus melanocephalus | reverse complement strand
TTTCAACTGTACGGCACAGAGCCTGGTTTCAGCATGGCTTGTAAATAGCCGATATACTCCGTTGCAGGTGTGTTTCTCTCTACACAAATGCTTTCCCCGCTTTTATAGGAACTCACTTTTTTTTTCCTCTCCTGCCAAAATCACAGATGTTTATTTTATTGATGTAACCTATACCTTGGTTATGCCAGGAATAATATGCCTCAACTAAAAATCATTTAGCAAATAATAGAGGCGTTCTGGATGCTTTCCAATTTACATACGTACTTGGTCATAAAATTATATGTGAAAAAAATTAACATTTGCTTTCCTAAAATAAAGTGTTGCAAGTGGCTTTTTAGGAATACTTCCCTCATTTTAAAAATAAATAGGTAGAGATAAACTGGAATACCCATGTATAGCATATTTACAATAGGTTTCGGATTTGAGGGTAGCCATTCATTGCATAAGCCATTTAGAACTGATGTTTTAAAAGCTACTTAACCTTAGGCATCCTTGAGTCTTAAAGAAGGATTCCCAACGATATTATTTATAGAGGAATTTGCTGTAATTTAATTGCATTTCAAGACGGAACTGTGCACAGGCACGGCCTCAGATGCTGTGTTTAATACTGCTCCAACTTGGATTTTATTCTCCTGCGTCTTCAACACATCTTCCTCTTCTCTTCAGACCAGATGCCCAGAAGGCACGATCCAGCGCCCTCCTCTTTCTCCTTCCTCAGCTTCTACCTTTGTTCAGGGGATGGAACCGATGCGTCCCGGCGATCCTCACAAACGAGCTATTTTATCAAGCTTTGTCCTTTGTATGGAGAGGGGAATAGGGATCTGCAAGCACCCAGGTCTCTTTACCATTTCTGCAATAAAAGGCCAAAGCCATTGCTGGAGGAGCCGCCGGAGTGTTTTGCAAATGTTCCCTGCGCCCACAATGACCTTCTGCTACTTCCCGCCCCGGAAAGGGCTTCGAGGTGTTCCCCCTCTCCTTGCACCGCCAGAACTGAGATGACAAAGCCTATCAAGTCTGGGGACAGGGGGTCGCACTACAAGGCGACCCCCGGCTGGGGTTGACCGACTGGAAGGGAGGCGCACCTCTGAGTATGCAGCTGCACCTCGGGGCTGASCCCGTATGGGGTTAGGACGTGATGGGAGGAACATAAAATCCCAGTCCATTCTACACCCACTGCCCAGACACAGGTCTCGGGGGGAACTTCTCTTGGCCCCCAAAACCTATGTCCTACTATAGCCTGCCTCAGAAACCAATTTTGGTAGGGAATGGGGTAGGGGTATGTTGCTGCACCCCCAAAGGGTCCCTTGTACCACTTTTCTCATGCCCGTGTGCTTGGTGGGGCAGAGCAGGTGGGCCTGCCCCGTGGGTGCTAAGGAAATGTCCCCTTCCTGAGTGTCAGGGTACTTTTTCCCCTTTCTCTCTTCCGTCCCCACCGCACACACCACCACACACCCCC
>NW_026623239.1:5107622-5109541 GCF_030028575.1 Malurus melanocephalus | reverse complement strand
AGAGGAGAGGAGAGGAGAGGAGAGGAGAGGAGAGGAGAGGAGAGGAGAGGAGAGGAATAAAAGTGAGAGAGATATTTGTACACACTCTGTCCATGTTTTATTTTACCTTCTCAACACTGCCGGGGTATCCCTCTGCCTGCACTGTCACTGAAGGACCTTTAGTAATTGCAAACAACCCCTGCTTGAAAATAATGCACCAAGGGTGAGGGGAGGAAAGAATGAAAAATACAGTGCAGAGGCTTTAAAAATACTATTTTTGACTCCACTCCAAGATGTGAAAACTTTTTTTCCTGAGAGCGTGAAATGAAGGGCATAAAGACAGTGTATCAGTGAAATGAAAAAAGTGGCCTCTTAATGACAACTAAAGAAAACCAAAACATAGATGAAATGTACCGTAAAAGCTGTTTCAAAGTWCGATCTAATTCCCCTGAGTTCAGTCATCAGATAGATTTGGTAATTGGGAGTTGCACAGAAGTAAGGCAGCACAGTATGGATAACCCTGCATTTCTTCTCTTCAATAACTGTAGACACATTTCACGGACTGTCTTTGCATAAAAACATGGGATACTGGAGATCTCTTACTCGTGCTAATGAGAGAAGATCGAGCCATCACCATAGAAAAAACAAACACAAAAACCCACCCCACCCCAAAACCACAACCCCCCCAAACCAACCAACCAGAAACAAAACAAAAAAAAGAACAAAACAAAACAAAACAACCCGACCCCAAACAAACTACCTACATGCTCCAAGCTAAAAAAAAATTCCCTTTTCTAATTGTGGTCCTGGCTGCATACGGACTCTAGCAGGGGTGATAACAGCATTTACTAGATGCTGCTTCCTTTATCGATGTTTTCTTCTGTGGCTGGCTGTCATTTTGTATGTATTCTCTGACCTTAGCGTTTGCTAAGTATTACAAAAGATTCCAGAATTAGCAGAACGATAAATACAACCAAAAAACAGACTAATTTTCACATCGATGTGTAATAGAGTTAAAGGGTATTGTTTTGTCAGACCAGCATTAAGTTGAAAATAAATCCTTGAGTATGGGGAAACAAAACGGAGTGCTGTTGGCATGTGTGTAAATTTATTTTTAAAAGCAATAAATCAATGTTAATATAACAGCTGGGCTCTCTGTCTCGGAGGAGGTTTCACGTTTAGGCAAACCTCAGCAGCGAGGTTCTGCCGGACACTCCCAATGTCGAGCCGCCCCTCGGGTGAAACATCTCGCCTCTCTCCCCGCTGGCGGCCGCCCCACCACAGCCAGCCGGGGAGAGGGTCGTGGGGGACGGGAGGGACGGGGTCACCCCGGGGGGGGCAGCCGGTGGTACTCACACCCCACCCCTGCCGGCGAAGGAGAGTTTGCCCGCGAAGCGCCCTCGGCTGATTTGAGCCGGGGCTGAGTATCGCGACCTGTCGAAATAGCCCCAAACTGTTATAATCCAAGTGCTAATTTCATCATTTCCGCACCACAAGGCACTTGCACGGCATGCAGGGGGCCGCGGTCGAAAGGGGCAGGAATCTCTGCTTCTTCAGTTATAACTTCCCATTTTAAGAATGCTCACAGTGAGTGTGAAGAAGTTGRGTGCACCTGCTCGCCACGGGACCCCGGGCGCTGCCTGTCTGATCACATCTGCCTTCTGTTTTCAGAAAGGCAGAGAGAGGTAGAGGGAGAAGAGGGGGAGAGGGACGAGGAAGGGAGAAAAGATGATAGACGGAAAGTGTGAAGCAGGAGAGGAAAAGACAGAAATAAGAAGAAAAAGAGAGTAACAGAAAGAAAGAGAGAGGGAAGGGAAGAAAGGGGGAAAGGGAGAAAGTAAGGGAGAAAGGATGAGAGAAAGAAAGAGAAAGAGAGGAAGGAAGGAAGGAAGGAAGGAAGGAAGGAAGGAAGGAAGGAAGGAAGGAAGGAAGGAAGGAAG
>NW_026623239.1:5103307-5107307 GCF_030028575.1 Malurus melanocephalus | reverse complement strand
AAAAGAAAAGAAAAGAAAAGAAAAGAAAAGAAAAGAAAAGAAAAGAAAAGAAAAGAAAAGAAAAGAAAAGAAAAGAAAAGAAAAGAAAAGAAAAGGCAAGAAACATGCAGTAGCATTCTAGCATGCTGATATCATGAATCAATAAATTAATAAAACCCCTGAACAACAGAAGTAGTATTGAGGTAGATAAACGGGCACGGTTTTCGGTCAGGAAATAACTATACGTGACTGAAGATTCCGAAAAAATCGAGTAAACACCTAAAAGGACTTAACAATAAAGACGTTTTTACACAGATGCGTGCATTGATGCTAGCAATTTTCTTCCAAACACTCTGGAGATGGCTCGGGCGAAAGGTTTGTGGTGACTCCTCCGCAGGGGAGCCCTCAGTCCTGCTTGCAGGACGACGTTTCGGTGTATGGACGCTGCCCACACCTTGGATTATTTTGCAGAAAGAATTCAAAAATTATATGGAAGCAATTTTGTTTGTTTGTTTGTTTGTTTGTTAGGGTCTTTTTTGTCCCTGAGATTCCCTATAAACGTGAGAAGTAAAAGTGACACTAGATGGGACGAGAGCCGCAGCGGTCATTTAATACGCCTTGCTTTTGCTTTGCTGTCTTTGAGAGGAGTATCTAAATACCCGGTGAAGTTTGTTCTCCTGTTTGTCTGACTGTAGATAAGGGCATTGGCAGTTTCTAAGTTTCACGCAAGGCACTGCTGCTGCTATCAAGTAACGTTTAAAGCAGCCTATTCGGTTCCCCTTGACAAATCTTCTCGGCTCCTTGGGCGCGCTCACTCTGCACCCCGCTTGCTCCTCACGATAACACGAAGGAGGCGTTTTGGTATTTTGTTTGTTAGTTTGCTTGTTTGTTTGGCTTTTTGTCTACTTTTCTTTTTAGCGCGTTCCGGGATGGCGAGTCCTGGAGGTGAACAGCCAGGTGTGCGCCGCTCTCCCTCCACACACCCTCGCGCACAAATCCGCAAGCCGTGCAGTGTTTGCGTGGAATTAATTAAAAGTAATTTAAAATAGACGAGCAGAGCCATCCCTTCCGCAGCAGAAGAGGAGCTCCTCCGCGCCTCCCCCGGCCCCCGCCGGGCGGCATCGCCCGCTCCCGCTCCGTGCCCGCTCTCTCTCCGCGGCCGCTCCGCGCCGCCGCCGCGCCGTTTCCCGCGGCGGGGACTAGGTGGCGCTCTGCCTCGCGGGACCGCCGCGCCGCCACCCCCTCGCACCGCCGCGGTCACTGCGCACCCGCTCCCGCACCCGCGGAGCGCCCGGCGGGMCGAAGGGACGGGACGGGACGGGCCGGAGGCGCTGAGCCTCGGTGCGGTGTTTGCCGCTGTGCGCCGTGGCGGGGAAGGTGCGGGGCCAGACTTCTCACGTCCAAGGGTGTCCTAAAATGCGCAGTGAGTTGCCTCAGGCCTGGGTGACACACGGCTAAGGGCGCAGGTCCGCGGGCTGGGAGGGATGTGCCGTGGAAAAGGCTCTCGGGGACTCGCTTGGCAGGAATATCAACATGTCCTCTGGTTAAATCGCTCTGCTTTTAACCATTCCACATAGTCATGATGCACCCAAAGTGCAGACTCAAAACAATTACGGGCCTTGGATCTTTTCAAGCCGTTTCGTGTAATTTTTTTTTTTTTTTTTTTCCCCAAGGCAAGTGTCAGTAGCGGAGGCAAAGATTGATAGTGCTAAATAGTGTGTATGAATAGTATCTCCCAAAAATCACTTATCGCCTTGTTAGGGCTCTATTATAACCCCGTATTTCAAGAGTAAATGTCACTTCAGTGCTGAAGAAATTGTCTTTCTCCAGGACAGATGCTTTAAAAGTTGTAGGACATAAAGCCGAGAGAATCGGCCTTTAAACCACAGGTCTGCTGTGGGATCACGACGAGTGCTGTGATTGCTGCTCTTATTGTTGTTAACAGAACAGGGAGAGAGATAGAGGGAGAAGGTAGAGGAAGAATGTTTGCATCATTCCAGAGAAACCTTGAGGAAAAGTGGTATACGAGACAGGAAAAAAAGTAATAGTAAACATTGAATCACATAGACAAAGCAAGATGGGGATGATACGGAATTGCTCGTTTAAAGTAATTTTCTCAGAGACGTGGCAGCTCCTTTCTCAGTGGAATGAATCCGAAGGAGTTGGAGAGGCCTAATTGATAAACTTTATTAGGGATTTCGGATCAGAGCATTCGGATTTGGTGCTGTGGGATCTTTGTGGAGTCTCTCTCTCTTTCTTAATAGGTGTTAGGCTGTAACTAGGAGGCGCTGAAAACCTCAGGCGGAAAATTTACAACTTGATCCAAACCACACACACACACACACACACACACACACACACACACACACAGGCACACGCACACACAGAGAAAAAAAATCTGCTACTGTTGCAAACATATGTTACAGATTAAGTTAAGCAAATGTCTCTAGTTTTTCTAGGCTAGAAGATGATAATGAAAACTTATATGCTGAAGTGTTTGGCTCTTGTTCTAACTCCAGTTACTTCACACAAACTAATGCCTTCTAATTTTCTGGGAAATAAAAGATTGTTTTTTTAAAAAAAGTCTTACAAACTTCATCCAGCTGGGAACAGAGCCATGACAATTGCCCATCTACCGAAGCTGTCCCTGTCCTGAGCTATGAATTTCTCGTCAGCGAAGCCCGGCCATGTATTCGTTTCAGGGAAGAACTAGGAGAGAGCTCGGAGCTTCCCCACTCGCCTCTCGTCCCAGTCTCTCCGCCGTGGCCGGGCGGTTCTCGGAAGCCAAGGCACACTCCTTCTCTTCATTGCGGGGTGTCACGCCAGAAAGACAGGGAGCACCCCGTTTTCCGAAGCATGGTCAACACCACAGGAGTTTGGATTTATTTTTCTTTCCCTTTTCTCTCGTCGTTTGGCAGCGTAAAAATATTCACGGCAACGTTAGTTAGTGCTCCCTACGCTGACGAGGAAAAACACTGGAACGAGAGAGCTTTCGGGAGAAGGCTACGTCCTAAGCCCCTCTCCCTGCGGGGCTCGTCCTAAGCCCCGCACCCTGAGCAGACGGCCCCGCCGCTCCCCTCGGACGGGAGATGCGTGTTCGGAGCGTGCCCGCTCACCCAAGAGACGCCTCGTGTCGCCACCCGGCGACAGGACAAGCCCCCGACCGCTGTCACGAGTAGCCCCCCGGAGCCGTGTTGGTGGTGGGGCTGAGGAGGAAGGGACGGAGGGTATGTCAGTAGGGTAGAGGAATGAAGAAGGAGGACCCTCGCCGCCGCAAGGGATCAGGAACGCGCAGGGATTCTTCCCATCCGCCCCCTGTTTCCCCCCAGCCCGAGCAAGCGGCGTGGATGTATTATTGACAGATGGCCGAAATACAGAAAAAGTAATTTCAAACGACTCTGAAGTGTTACAGGAAGAGAGGACCAGGAGATCTCCAGACTCCTGGGGCCAGGGACAATGTTTATTTATTTTTTCCAAAGAGACGGCGGGAGGAGAAAGTCGCCAAAACAGAAGATAAAATAAATTTGCTCTATTTGTACCGGAAACTTTCTGTGCTCCCCAGGCGAAGGGAAGCCCAGATGGGGAGAAACGCGTTTGAACTGTGCTTTCTTTTCCTCACATCTCGGCGAAATGCGCGGAGCTCCACGTGGGAGTGGGTCCATGGTCACTGTCACGAAGGGCTAGCGGGCAGGGCAGGGGAACGCGGCAAGGGCGGCGGCGGCGGCGCTGGCCCCATAGGTTTGGGACAAGAGCCAGGGAGGGGCCAACACGGCTTTAGGAAGGGGGGACAATAACAGAGATCCTAAAAAAAAAAACCCACTCTCCCAACACTCAAATCCCACAAACCACCAAAACCACACGACTAAATATGAGCAGTGGAGGTCAGAATCAAAACGATCTTAACGAAACTTCAATGTTTGCATTTGCTTTCAAAGCTCTCAAGAGAGCCCTAGGCTTGTTGGAGATCTGGAGGCTTTTTTTTTTCAAAGCAGAGAATGAGTAATAATAATGCTAATAACAG
>NW_026623239.1:5094509-5102460 GCF_030028575.1 Malurus melanocephalus | reverse complement strand
AGAAAGAGAGAGAAAAAGAGAGAAAGAGAGAAAGAAAGAGAGAGAAAGAGAGAAAGAAAGGAAGAAAGGAAGAAAGGAAGAAAGGAAGAAAGGAAGAAAGAAAGAAAGAAAGAAAGAAAGAAAGAAAGAAAGAAAGAAAGAAAGAAAGAAAGAAAGAAAGAAAGAAAGAAAGAAAGAAAGAAAGAAAGAAGAAAGAAAAATTTCTAGGAGAATATTCAGTGCTGCAAAATATTTCTCGTGTAAGTGGTAAAGGGCTTTGGTGCAGGCGTCTCCGTCCTTATCGAAATTTTTGGGCGAAGGCCCCCGAGCTGTGGGAAGTAGGGGATGGGGTTTGTGTAGCCAAAACAAGCCATAGCTTCAGACGCCAAACAGCGGTTTTCGCACCACAGGTACCCGCCGGTGTCTCCGCCGCATTTCCCGGCCCCCGACGGCCGCCCGCACCCCCGCCACCCGGGTCCGGGTTGATGGAGGCTTGAATCTGGCCGGAGAGCGCTGGGAGTTACCTCGATATCACCCCCGAGGAGCCCCAAAACGACAAAGGAACGGCGACCAGCGCGGCAGGGGGACTGTGGGGCGGGTGGACGAAGCAAACGGATTCCCGGTCCCCGACCCCTCCATTCGACCCTGGGTGGGGTAACCGGAGTCGCGGGGGCCCCATGACCAACCCCTTCTAGTCCAAACATCGGCACGCCGGGGCGCCGCACCGGTGTCGGGGGACCGAGGCTCCGTATTCCCTGGAGCAAGGAAGAGKGGGGAGAGTCTTGTGCTCAGGGTCCAGGCCCCGTCGGGGCAGCGGGCTGTTCGCACAGACCCGACATAGCCCCAGCACTCCCGGTTCCTCCCCGCCGCCCGGGAGAAGTACACCGGAAAATTAACTTTTTCCTCTTATTTTTCTTTCCTCCTCGGAATCCGCCGGCGGGCGAAGCTAGCCCCTCAGCTTCAGGTATGTCCCGATAGCCAAGTGCCCGAGCAGCGCTGTGATCTCCCGCTCCACGACCCCGCCCCGAGGGGCGCCCCGGGGATCTCCCCGGCGGAACGGGGCGGTCTAGGCACGCCGGGAAGATGGTCGTCGGGGCTGAGAGGTGTCTGGTAGTAAGCGTTCCCCCGGGGGCGGTGAGGAGCGCCGGGGGCGCGGGGATCCCCCGAGCCCCGAGCCGGCGCTGTCCTTGGTGCTGGGCCCGCCCCGAGAGCCGCCGAGCCCTGCCGACACCTGCAAAGCCTGGTTAGGGGGCTCCGAGATTCCCTGGGAAGAATGGCAACCTGCCCCTTGATATCTGCCCCTATTGCGCCGCCGCTTGTAGGGAACGGGCTTGGCTTTGATCACACCAGYGACTTCGTGGCGTGGGGAGCCCATGGGAAACACTGCGAGAAGCACCGCACCGCCTCCCACTGCGCTCACTGCTCGCAGTTCTGCATCCCCCTTTCCCGCCTCATCTCCGAGAGGATACACACTAAACTGCGAGCAAGTGCAAAGGAAAAGATTTATAATCCAAGCAGCCATCACCACACGAAAACACCCCAAACAAGCCAAAACTCCCAAACAACAAAACAACCCATCAACTTCTGAAGCACCTATCAAGGATTGTGTGAAGGGCAGATTGCCCCCAGCCAGCCCCTCCATCTGCAAATGAATCAAAAGCTGTCTCTAATCTAAGAGAATTAGATGAGAAAATCAGAGGGAAAACTGACCAAACAAACGGCAAAACTGAGAACACCTGGCTCGCTGAAAACAACCATACCAGCATTGGCAAGTTCTGTGAGATGTTAGGGATTTTCTCCACAAGCAATGGACAAGCAGGCCAGCACACAATGTTGTGGGGTATGTTACTTTATACTTGCATATTGTGGGGAGACAGCAAGGGCTTTACTATGGAAAACATTATTGTTTGGTGAGTTGAGTTGGAAAGRGGAGTAAAGCAGTCCCAGGAAGAAGGGAGATGAGCAGGAAGCTGGTTTCTCTAATTGCAGCACCTTTAAAGACAGAATTCTGGAAACAGCCTCTTACCAGGCATTAGGGGATTAGGTAGGGCACCAGCAAAGAGAAAAGGAAATGACAAAAGGAGATGACCAAGGCCTCTCCTCAGAGGGATCAGCTCTCTCCTTTGCTGCATTTACTGGGAGATAACTGATGCTAGTGTCTCTGCTGGGACAAACCAGCCTGCAGAACCATCCCCCAGGCATATTCATATTTACTTGACCCCGTGGAGGGATGCAGTGTGGAGGAGTAGGAGATGCTTCACAGTGGGTTCTCCTTTCTCAGCCTCCCCTGAAAGAATGTCCAGCATTGGGCAGACCCTCTCCCTGCATCCCACAGAACCCTGTGCCAGCAGTCAGATGAGGGTGGTGAGTGTTTTAGCACTGTTTTTATTTCCCACTCATGTTTCACCTTGTTCCTGCAAGGCGAGAAGGTGGTGCGAAGTCACTGCCTGGAGCAGGTGTGTGGAGATCACTCAGGAATCAAACATGAGAAATCAAACTTCTCAGGTGGTAGTCTGTGCTGGAAATCCCTTTCCCCCTGGAAAGCGTCTGGAGTTATTAGTTTCAGTCAGAAAAATGAAAAAAAAAAAAAAAAGAAAAAAAGGCCACAGATAGGATAGCAGAAGTGCTTCCTCTCTCCAGGTTCTTAACCCAAACAGGCCCATGGGGGGGCTGTGTGCTCCTTCCCAAGCATTGCTCCCTGCCATGGGGTCAGGAGGTCATTGAGGGCCATGTTACTTAAAACAGGCCCCTTTAAAAGAGTTTATTCTTCCCAAGAGCTTAGGGGGACTCAACTGCAAGGCAGCAACCCATGGGCACTTCTACCAGCAAAGTGATGGCTTGGAAACAGAGAAACTTTTGGGTTTTTTTGTGGGTTGTTTTCAATGAAATTAAGTGCAGGTATTACGTCCCCCAGACTAGGTGCAGCTCACCTGTGCTTCTGAGAGGCCCTCCCATACTTTGTGTAATTATATTGCATTATATTGTATTATATTACATTGTATTGTATTAATTATATTATATTGTAATTTAAATTGACTTAAAACAAGAGCTAAATCTTTCTAGTGGTACCAGTGTGTATTGGAGGAGAAGGAAGTGAGAATCTTCACTGTCACTAAATTCCCATCCCCAGGCTCCTTCCTTCTCATCAAAAGGTATTTTGACTGAAAAGGAAACTTGGAGTATGTTGGTCCTAACTGAAGAATGTGATTATTGTGCTACTGATGGACCAAAATAAATTCTGCAGCTCAGGAAAGGGTTTTCTTCATATTAGATCCAATATCTGTATCTTTATATGGGGATAGCTGAAATAATAAAAATCACAYAGAATGAATAAAATTAAACCCACTGGTCACTATGGGCTTGATAAGAGAGGAGCTAATGGTATTTTTCACATTTGACAAATTTTTTTTTCTTTTAATTTAAGTTTTTGATTGTCACCATTTAAATGACATTACTTAGGATGCCAAAATTTAGAGATGAAGTAAAGCTGCTTGTCTGAATCCACTTTGAAGTAAGAATGCTAGTGAGTTTGAAATCCAGATCTACGAACTAATCTCTAGTTTTCCCTTCAAATGGAATTCAGCTACAAAGAGCTTGGAAAGATTTTGCATCTATTCAGGAGACACATCTTTAATTTTCTGAGGAGCAAAAAATCCACAAGAAACTTCATATAGCTCCTTAGGTTTTGCTTAGCATATGTGATAAAACATTGATTGTTGCAGCTTGGTGACCCATGAAATTTGGGGGTTAGTTTTCTCTTCAGACCAGAGCATATAATTATGCAAATAAAGAGCTGTCACTGATCTAGTGAAATACTCTGAAACACATGCAATCCAAAATGGAACAGAAAAGTGAAATTTGTGGTATTATGATGGTACAATGATAAATGACATCTCCTTTCAAGTTTTTCTAGAAGTACATTTTTCACACTTTGTCGAGTACATCAACATAATGCGGGCGCACACACACACGCACACACATCCCTGTGAAATCGAGATACCCATGAATGCGTGCAGTCACACACACACACACACACACACACGCATCCTTCCGCTCTCTAAGATGTAGCTCTACCCTGGTGTACGATGGATGTACACATTCTTGGCAGGTTATTTTTGGTTTGGTTGACTTGAGAATGGTGCAATATGTGGCTCCATTCAGTTTTAGATGTGACACTTTTCATRTGTACTTCCTGAATGAAGTTTCTAGAGGGGAAAAAAAACCCACTACACACAACAAATGATGTTTCTCAGAGACAGAAGAAAAATGCACATTTCCATGAAAAGCAGCAGCTTCTTCTGAGTCCAGGAGAATCACACTGCGAGGACTGTAACTATAACCAGTGTATCACCATGCAGATGATGGATTTCTTTTTTTTCCCCTTTTTTTTTCCTTTTCCCCCATAACTCTACTGTGTTTGGGGGTCTGCTGGCAGTCTCTTATGAGGAATCCTTTTCTGCTCTCCATTCTTGACAAGGAAGCACCTGCTTTCATTGGTCCATGGCCTCAACGTTGGCATTTTGACTCACACAATGATGTGCAAACCTTTAGGGTGGTGAGAAGCTGGGGGATTTTCCTAGATCCTATCGTAGGGTTCTTTTGTTGGTTTTCTGTTATTGTTTTGGGTTTGAGGCTTTGTTGTGATCTTTTCTGTGGTTTTTTTTTTTTTTTTTTTCCCTTTTGCACACCCCATTCCAAAGTTACCCAGGGAGGAGGCTGTTGCAAGGTGTCTGATGTCAGGGAGCTTTCCTGTGATGAACCAGGTGCAGGCTGATGACCTCTGTCTCCTAAAGGCATTGTGGCATGAGGAGGGTGAGCCTCATTTGTGCCACAGAGYAGGCTGTGTCCAGCCCCATGGCTCAGCCCATGTGGGTGTGGGCTTCTCCCCACTTCCCATAACAAACATGGGAAGCGACATAGGTGAGTGTGCCTCACCATCCTCCCCGCTTTAGCTGTTCATAAACACAAAAACATATAAAAATACACTGCAGGAGAGGGGTTTGATCAGTCCCTTGGGGAGAAGGACCTTTTGCAGTGGGGCATGTGCTGGAGATGAAAGAGGCAACACTCCTCACACCTTCCACCCCCAAACCTGCAACTGGTATGGGGTCCTGTTTGCAAACACACCTCATCTGCCCCCCTCACATATTCTGAGGCTGGTGAAGCTGCTCCCCACGCAGCCCCACCCTGCACACCAGACACTGCAGCTCTCGTGGAGCTCGGCGCAGGGACACAAACCATGCAAGGAGGAGAGAAGAGAGCATCTTTATTTTTTGTTCACTGCAAGCAGAGCAGTACCAGTGATGATCCCCTCTGCTCTACAGCCCCCCATCGGAGCAATAATGTGAGCTGGGCCCGGGGCACAGTAAAGAAAAATTATTTGAAAAATGGCAAGCATTATAGTAATAATTTGTGTCCAGTTTGTACCTCATCAACAGTTAAAAAGAAAGACCTGCTCCTCCAATATTTGGGCACCCTAGAGACTCCATCTGAGATGGATAGTGGCAGGTGTGGTGTGTGTGTGTGCACATGCTAACTTCCCTGGCCTCTGCATCTTCCCCGGATGTGGGACAAAGCACAGACACCCAAACCACGCCGCGTAAACTCTCACCTTACCCCTAAACACACAGGGTCTGGGGGGCCGGGGTGGACAAGGGCTGGGGAGGGGGAATTGCAGACCCCTGCGGTAGGGATCAGGCAGCAGCATCTTCTGACTGGGGGTGAATACAGAGTGGAGGGCAGAGGAAGCTGGGTGCAGCCCTCTCCCCTTAGCAACACACTTCCCTCAGGAGAAAAGCTGCTGGTCACAGATCCTGCACCTCTCTTGGCACAGGCACAGACCGACACCTCTCGCACCCTGCCCGGGCACAGCTCAAACGCAGCGAGATGACAGGAAGCAGGAACTGGGGGAGTGCAGCCCTGCTGCCAGTATGAGCAGGTAGGGATGTGAGCACTCTGTGGGTGCCAAGACCCCCACCTGCAGGATTTAGGCCCAAATGCAGCTGGGCTCCCCTTTGCACCTCACCACTCCTGGTCCCCMGCTGTAGGATTGGACACACAGCATGAGGAGAGGATGGGGCTGGGTCCCAAACCCTTGTGTTTAAGCGCCTCCTCATTCATCACTAACAGTATCAGAGGTGAGGTGGGCATGGCCAGTAAAGACCACTTTAATTTAGTGTTATTGACACTAAAGAAGCCTAATTAGAGTGCTTGCTCACTGAGCATGCTATCAAGCACATCTTTTCCCTTAGTTTTAGTGGAGAAAGTCTGCCTAAAGCAATAGTTATGGCTACAGCCATATATCCCCAATGCATGGTGTGGAGTCCCCACACTGAGTACACTGCTGGCTGACCTATGTCTGAGAGCCTGGGAAAGTGGGGATGAACCCGTGAGCGTAGGGAGAAGGGAAAAAACACAGAATGGCAAGTCATTACAAACCCAGCATACAAAAATGGAAGCATCTCTGTGTTTAAAAATAAACAGGAAAATATGCAGTGTGTCTTTTTTTTTTTTTTCTGTCATATTTCACAGTGTAATCCAGCTTGTTAATGAATAGGCATTTTTTTTTAAAAGTAGAGCTTTCCAAAGGGTGAGAAGACCTACAGATAATGCCATTGATCTAGTAAGAGAATATCTCTACAACACTGGAGCCTTTCTAGAATTCTGGGCCAAACTTCTTGCACACTCTTGCCAGCAGAAAAATTAAAGAGTTAAAAATCAATCCCACTTGGTCCCAGAGAAAGAGAAGGCTACTGGGTGTAAAATCATAGGCTGGTTAACACGTCTGAGTTAGAGCCGTCTTTTAAAAAAGAGTAATTGCCRTTTTGTTCTGTCTCAAAATAGAAGGAAGCTGCAAAAAATCCTGCAGGCGATAGGACTGCAATGAAGCTGTTAAATTCTGACATCAGCTTGGTGCAGGCCTATGTCAGGGCAATTAAAGCTGCACCATGCTGCACTGTGCAGTACCACTGTCACCCTTAATCTGCACACTGATGAGCAGCACAAAATCCAAGTTACAGCCCACAGGAAGCACAACCAGTGAACCCATATTGCTTTGACAGTTGCACTCATCTAGAAATAATGCAAAACGCTATTTAGATGTATACATCACGACCCTGTGCTCTAGGAAGAAAACAATCTAATGAGGGGCTGGGAGACTCCTTGCAGACAACAAGCAGCAAAGACATTGGTGGTGGTGGGTTTCTTTCCTCCCCTCCTTTTAGAATTCCTCATATTTTATCCTGTTGGAGCGTCGTGTTGGGGTTGGTTTCACCAAGCTGTTCTTTGCCTTTACAGCCTCACTGAAGAACTTGAAAACAGATGGAAAACTCTTCCAGGAAGTTAGTTCATGGCGTTCCGTACCTGCAAAACACAAAGGTGAAAGTTTGACTAGGGGTCATCTTGTGACTTGCCAGCTGTTCACAGGGTATATGCAGCGTAAATGTCCCTTACAATGTAAAACCCAGGGAAGCCATCCAGCCGATTTCAGCTGGCCTGGAGGGGGCCTGGGGAGGGGCAGGGCTGTCCTGCTCTCGGGCAGCTGAACAGGAAAAACTGTACACTCATGCAGACAGACACATGCACATGCACAGCCACCCATACCACAAGCCAGAGATCCTCAACATATCTCGTACCTGGGAGAGTAAGATCCCAAAGTATCCTGCCAATAAAAGCTTCATTGAAGCACCTCAGCTATCTGGCCTATGTTGGGAAAGCAGTGTCTACTTTTYGGGCATACTTTGTATTGTTTATTTTTTCATTTTACACTGCTTTTAGCCTGGCATATGCATTTTTACGTGAAAGAGAACACTTGATCTGAACTACATCTCATGCATTACAAAGGCATCCTTTGTGCACCCGTTCCATAGGTGTATAATATGTCAATAATATTGAGACAGTGAAGTGGATCTTTCCTGTTTATATCTTCCCTCTGCAAACAGATTCACCTCTGTTTTGTTTTTTTTTTTTTTTT
>NW_026623239.1:5071962-5094419 GCF_030028575.1 Malurus melanocephalus | reverse complement strand
CCTGCCCACCAACCCTCAAAACAAAACCAAGACAATGGAGATAGGGAGCCAAGGGCCGTGAAAGAGTTGGGACCTCTACCTGGGTAACCCAATTATGCAGAGATGCTGCCTAATAGTCTTTGGATCCTGGGCTTCTGTTTGATACTTTAACATTGTTAATGATAATTCTTTAGTCTGTAATAGTAGGTCATTGCTATGGTTACTCTACAATGGTGCAACACTTCACTTTCCCCTTCAGCTATTCGTTGAGACCCGGTAACTACATTTGTTGCCTAGCAACAGTTCTGTGACAGTATCACAATCTGGGGGTGACAACAATGAGGGACACAGTGGCCATGGCCTGTCAGGTGGAGAGGGATGCAGTCCAGGKTGGATGATTGTCCTTGCAGGACGTAGGGTGACCATCAGTCCCTGGGGATACAGGGCGGCTGTTCTGACACAGCACTGGCTGCACACGCCCTTCACACCCCTGTCAGGATGCTCCCCTCTATGCATCCATCCACAGAGCATCCTTGGTGAGTCCATGCACGCCGTCCCCTCCAGAGAGTCTTTGACGGAGGCACTACCTGTCACACTGCACGCCCCTGCTCCCTCACAGGCAGCCATCACACAAGCACCTCCAAAAAACGCTCTCTGGAAAGACACTACTTCCCACACAAAGAGACGTTTTTGTACAAAGAGCATACACGTCACGTGCACACACAGATTTTCCTCCCCCTCTCTGCACTCACTGTACGGAGACAATTTATGAGTCTTCCAGAAATTTCCCACATGCTCCTTTTATAAAATGCTTTCCACCTTCAAATTCACCCATTGTTGTAGAAATTCTCTTTGCTGAGAGGCAGTACATCCTATCAAGTGATGGACTTGGCAATGTTGGGACAACGGTCACTCTGTGATCTCAAAGGTCATGTCCAACAGAAAAAATCCTACAATTCTGTSTTGCAGGTGGCTTTCAGTGCAGGTCACCTATCCAATCCCCTAGCCATATTCACTAAGACTTGTTCCCTACCTTGGAAATACGGAGGCATCCCAGCACAGCAGGAGGATAAAACACAACCCTCCCAGCACAAACTGCGGCCTAACAGACATGTCCCTGAGGTTATGGCTTGGCTGGGTATACTGTAACTGCCCACTGTCACCTTGTACATGAAAGTCAGCTACCACAGCTGAGTTTGTGGAGGGATAGGCTGCACTAGCACACCCTAAGGACACTCTGGAGTGGGGGTTTCACCTGCTTCTCACATGCTTGTGTCACACCATATGGTAAACACCACTTTTGAGCCCTGAAAGCAGAACAACTTTCCATGTGGCTTTCTGGTCCCTACACAGACATTTCCCACAAAAACACATCTTTATCATTTGTGCCTGCCTGTATCTCTGTCCTGATTGTAATAATCCTCATTAGTACCCATAGGATTAAATTAGAWGAAAATATAGGCAGTGAATATTGTTTTTTCTCCTCTTTCTTTCTCTTTCGTCTACAACCTTCCTCCTCTGTGAAAGCCAAGCATAAAAACAAAATGACAAAACAGTTTCTGAGACATCCCTGTCTTTCTTCATCCTGTCTTCTGCCATGCACTTTCCACATGTCCTCAAGAGAGATCATGCTCACATTCACTAGCGTTACTGAAACTGATTAACCTACAGCTTTCCTGTGGCAACTCCTCTCAACCCACTCTTCTCAAAAAACAATTCAAGCTTTGAGTCTAGAGGGACTCAATGATTCAGCAGTCTAAAGTAATTTTAACACTCCCTATTTTCCCTTTCCTAGTAACAATCTTACTGGCAGATGAACAATTTCCCTGGTGATAAAATCACTACAATGGATATTTAGTTTCCAGGATTATGATGATTCTTTGCTTGATTAATACTGCAATAAGAAAAGCTTGCTAAGTATCTGCCTTGGCCCTTTATAGTCATTTTTAAAGGTCAAATTTTGCCCTTATGTATTCACATTCAACTACTACTAAAGGGAGAGCCCTAAAAATTTAACACTGCACAGACTGTGCATTTATGATTTATAATAATTTATATTTCCAAAGGCTTGGAAAATTCAACTGAAGCAAGTGGAATTATGTCCTAAGGGTGGCAACAGATTTGGCCATAAGATTATTGTCAGAGGAAAAATATCATTAACAACTGCAATCTCAATTGCGTATTTAGCAGTACACAGATCTAAGCTAAATGCATCTATTTTTTTACAGGAAGAATAATTTTCAAGAGACAGACAATAAGAAGCAGTTGCTCTAAAGCCAAGGTCCTGTGAGATAGGTATTCTTAGGGCTCACGGATTTCAACAGCCATGATGATAAACCACATGATTCAATATATTGTATTAATTGATGGGCTGTTGCACAGCATGTAGTAGATTTCAGATATTAATTCTCTGAGAAATCTTAGGAGCATGCCGCATGGAAAAGAATAAAAAACCTGTTAAGTGTGGGAAACAGCTAGAATATTCTAAAATATGCAAAGGCTACAACGGTAGAGCAAAAAAATCTAAATCCCTCCTAGTTCCAGCCCCACAGAGAGAAATGACAGAAATGCCAAAAAGCAAACTAACATCCCAGTTGCCAGCATGGAGAGATGTGGGGGGAAATGAATGTACATTTTAACATATTGTGGGACCAATAGCGTGTAAGGTGAAATGAGTAATGACTGTAAAACAGTGAACAATTTCCAGAATCAATTTACCAAGCACCACAAAGAGATATAAAATTAGAAATAATGAAGACTTGCCAATACAGTTGTTGATACAGAAAGTCAGGTAAGGGAATATTTAAAAAAAAAAATAATATCCAAATCATCAGGGCTGGATGACCTGCTTATGTGGGTTTTCAGGGAATCAGTTAATGACCTTGCTGGACTACTGGCAATTATTTCTGAGAATTCATGTACAATCAGGTAGGCACTAGAGGACTGGGGTGGGTATGAAAAGAAAAAAAAAATTCTAAATTGAGAAAAGGAGAATTAATTGAAACTAACTACCACACATTAAATTCATGTCTGAATATCAGTAAAGTTAGAGATCAGCATTATAAAAGATTACAAGCAACTTTTGGATAACAGTAGATACAACAGACTCAAAGTTGACAAGAACAGATAAAATCCAAACTTACTTAACTAACAAAAATCAGCAGGTGAGATACTTATCTATCCATTGCTGCATTTTCCATACATGTCAACCTGGCAACCCTAGGGCAGCGGGAAACAATGGAATCACTTAAAATGGCTTATGACCTTCCCTGCTCTAATAAGCTGCAGTCAGTCTTATGTCTCACTTGCAAATCAAATGTTTTATGCCAGTCAAGGAGCCCCCAAACACTTAAGATCTACGGTAATGCAGCTCCCAAATGTGTGCTGCCATCTAGCTCTAGCTGCCAGCAGCATGTCCACCAGCACCTACAGTACACGTGGCATCTCCACAGGGCCCAGACTCAGCATCTCATCTCATAGATGCAGAGTTATGCCTCACTCATTGTACATTATCTCAGACTCCAGAGCACTGGCACACTTCTGAGGAATTGGGTAAAGCATTTGAGAAGACAAATAAATAATATGGTGTTGAAAATGTATCTATGAAGTCCCAGAGGGACTTGTGTTTGGGCTCAAAGTCTTTTAAGGTTATTAGTCATCTGAAAGAATATTGAAAGTATAGATGTTGAATATAGGAACAGGATGTTGAATACAAGATAGTACAAACGGATGAAAAAAACAAAGAAATAATAGTAATTAAAAGGGCAGCCTAAATGGGCAGGGAAAATAGAGAAGAAGAAAAGCAAAGATTGAAACTGGGAATGGTGCCTGCAGGGGTGGCCATGCAATATGACCAGGTGAAGGATCCTGATGGCCATATGTACAAACACATGCAAAGATATTTTCACTGTCTTCCCTTCCCACTTCCACTCAGGAAAAGCAGCTCTTCACCCAGCAAGGCTGACAAACTCCTCTGCCTGAAACCAGAGGGTCTGCAGAGAGAAGAGCTGTGCAATCCACGTAATTCACTCTTGCAGAGCGATTACTGGCTGTGCAGGACAAAGGTGCCCTCCTACGGCGCCTGCCCACGGTGTCAGACAAAAGCCTCCCCCCGCGGTGCTCAGAAGATGCACAGTACAATGGTAGCCCCCCGCCGCGTTTACAAGATGTGTGGGACAAAGGTTTCCTATGCTGCACAGGAGCTGGGAGAGATCTTCATACATGCCTTAGCGCTGAAATATTTCTGCAGAGAAAAGTTTCCAGCTTGAAAAGCTTCTCCACAGACACTAGCCACAGGGCTGACCTCGGGTCTGCTTCTCTAAGCGGCAGCTCATCTCTAAATAGCGCGGGCTTCAAAATGAATTAAGGGTGTTCCACGCCTTGGGGTTTAGTCCCCATTGGGATGGTGAATTCTGCTGCTCCTCAACAAGATCTTGCTCAGCAGAGACTTTGCTCTCTGTGATCACAAAATGCACTGAGACCCCGTCATGCTGCAAAACRCCAGTGCAAGTAGTTTAGCCATCTTGTCCACAGACACAGGGAAAGGTTGTTTAAACATTTATGATTCAAACTACATATATAAAAGGCACTCAGTCTTATCAAAACTTTATTTCAATGGTTCAAAGGGTGAAATACAGATTTKTGAGGGCATTTGCAGGATCGGAAACATTTTAAACTCTATTAAAAATGAGAAACAACCCAATTCATTCCTCCTTTACACAGTAGCTAACAGGGAAGTCAACTCCATGCGACCGGCGTAGACAAGCGTGATAGACCCTTCAAAAAAGGATTTTTTCTCCTGAAAGTCATGAATCAATGGGAAATTCATTCTTTCTCAAATTATCCACACACACACTGAGGAACTTCTTTAATTCTTAGGTATTCAGTTCTGCAGTTCTGTAACTGTGCATCAACATAACAATACTGTCCAAATATGCAGTTACATGTGAGAAAGACATGCTTCCTGCCTGTCCTACACTCATTTTTCTGTATGCTAACAAATTACTTGTGTATCACAAAGCTATTTCTAAACAGTTTAATTTTTTTTACCCTTGAATACGTCAGATATTATCAAGTATGACAGAACTACTGTTACTTCATAACATTCCTCCATGTATAACTTCTTTATCCTGTTGATCTGCATGGGAAGAAAATTGTGTCTTTTCTGACTGTTTTGGTCTACTGATGTAAACACCCAGGTCTCAAACTCCAAAACACAAGACACTCTCAGACCATCACCAGGAAAGCTAACAAAAAAGGAAACAAAAAAAAATATGGCTTAAAATCACTCAATAGGTTTGACCAAGAAAATGAGAGCCTAGGGAAAAAATTGTCAATGAGTTCATTAGGTCATGATCTCTGAGATCCAAAGACATTAGGGATTTTCACATAAGCACTTCCAGGTGCCACAATGGTAAAGAGAGGTTAAAAAATTAAGCAAAATTAAGAGATAAACAAAACACCAATTAATGAAATGAAAGCAGTAATTTCTGAGGGGACATAAAAAAACCCCAACCCTAAAACACTCCCCAAAGTTTGATGTGTTTTTTTGAGAAATGAAATACAGCTTATTAGGTGGGCTTAGAAAATAAACTGGTTAAGACTCAATATTCAAATAAGAAAAAAATGGCAATGCTGAAGACATTTTCTACTTAGTTATTATCTACTATGACATAAACCAGTCCTTATTTTTGTTGGACATGTGTTATCTGTAATAATCTTTAGTGGGATGATGGAAACAGAGCAAGAGCATCCTACTAACTCAGAAGAAAGATTACCTCTGAACTTCCATACTTGCAATTGGCTTTTCTTTAACTCCTTGTTTACAACACACCAACTTCCCATAGGAATCAAGTGGTTAAATAAAGTAAAAAAAAATATTTAGTAAATTCCTCTTGCCCTCTGAGAAACAAGATACAAAGATTCACACAAAAGTTAGTGAAGGTCTGTGAAGTAGAAAATAGATAGAGTCTAACACGGCCGTCATATTCCACTACTCTTCATTAAATACTGAGGGCAGTCCCATGAGCACAGGTCATTTGTTTGCTCCTCTATGTGTGAACTGGCCAAACAAGTGAAACTTGTCAGGTTGTTCTTTCCCAAGCACAGGTTACCATCAGTCAGGCCATTTCCTGGATCACCAAAGTCAATTTTTCATTGGGTCACCACAGCAATTTTCTTTGGAGTATATATTAAAAAAGGTAAAAATTAGATACCAAGTACCTATAAGGTCTTTGCAGTAAGAATAAGGCACCCAGGACAGAACTGCTATTAATATCAATGCAAATAGCCATAGCAATACAAATTGGGCATAGCTGCTATAAAAAAAGGGAAAAATTCACAAAGGCTGATTAAAAAGCATTTCCAGAGATAAAGACTGTGGGCTGGCCTAGATTGCTACTCAGGGATAAACAGTCCTGAAAAGCAAATTTGTTCTTGGGTGCAAAATTGCAAATCTTCTGGACAAATAGGCAGAAATGSAGGCAAATGGGCAAACCCATGTAGAGCTACTCCTATCTATGCAATGAATACAGTGAGAGCATCTGGCCACGCACACAAGCAGAAAACACCAGATATGGCAGGTGGATCCAGACCCTGGGAACTGCAGAAGAGCTATGGGGTTCTCAGGTGGCATCATTTTCACAAACACCTCTCCATGGTGCTGTCCCTCCCAGCCCCACTTTCGAGAGGCACTGCGAGAGATTCAGATACCCATCACAGGTCAAAGACAGCATCAGGCAGGCAAGCTGATAACAGCCAGATGAGATTACAGCAAACCAGAACTGCCCTGGGATAGTGGCTGTTCCAAGGGAATGGTGGGGATGGGATGAAGATGTGCAAACTCAGTCTTGCATTGCTCAGGGGTTGATGTGCCCTGTCAGTGTTACAGCATCCTACCCCCACTGCCAGCTGAACCAGACATGCAGTGTGTATGTGTGACTGAACAGCACTCTCAGGGGCAGCAGTTTCCAATGCAAGGAATTTTTGCTGGAGAGCAAGCCATCTCCTTGAAGAAGGGATCCAGCAAAGAGGTACTCGATATTACGCAACTATAGAATTAAAAACTCTTGTTAAAATGGTGCAATATGCAGAGAGAAGTAGGCAGCATTTGAAATTGATATTGATATATATGTGTGTCTCTCTATTGCTATCTTTGCCCCTATCCCTATACAATCTTTATAAATCTATCTCCAACTACATGGTATCTGTATTAAATCTATATCAACAACACTATCTATCTATCTATCCCTCCACTTACCAATTCACATTTGTAACTCCACCCTTACCTGCATGTAATGACAGGTACCAAAATTCCTTACCTGACAAAAATGAGGTGGGACACTCAGGTTACATGTTTCAAAGATGTTTTTGGGGTRAGAACATATCTGTGAAAGGCACGGGATCTCATCCATGGAAGTTAAGAATAGGTCAGACAATGTCTTAGGAATATTATGGGTACAGTTGACCTCACCAAGGGCAATGTGGACAAACTAAGCAACTTCATGAGTTTCTTTCTATCCAGCCCTGTCTCTTCTGTGACTTCACTGGCTTTATTTAAGCAGCATCTAAAACCAGTTGTATTAGCAGGGTACTTCACAGTAGCTCTGAAGCATTTGAATAATATTGTCTTGGGTTTAAACCTGATTTTTCCCAATCCGAGTCACGGCACCAAAAATGTCACGGTTTGGATTGTGCTGTAAGCCAAAAAGCACTGCACCCACGACGTTCTCTCCTTTCCCCCACCGGAGAGGAAGAAGGGAGAGCAAAAGCCCAATTATCACGAAAATTTATGGCTTTCAGATAACATAACATAATTGAGAGAAAGATACGTATGTGCTCCAGAGAATGGTCAGACAGGTTGAATAACTTAAGCTGCAAAATAGATTTATTACTAAAAACTACTAAGAATACTACCGCACCGGGGAGGGGAACAAAGATAGGGAAAAATTTACAAGGAGAAGAAAAATAAAAATGGACATTTTAAGACACCTGTTATCCTTTCCGGGACCCATCTCTTTCCCAGGTTCTCCCTCTCCACCCCCCATGTCTTCTCGCATACAAGGGGGGCAGGAATGAAAGTCTAACATAGATCAAACTACTCATTACAGTTGTCATCCAGCATCATAGGAGAAGCGTTCTTACAGCTCCAAGCTGTGGAAGGTCTTTTCCCAAGAAACAGTGTATAACTGCTGATGGCAAGGGAGTCTTTTCTTTACCTCATAGGAGAAAGGAAAGAATGTTCCTCAAGGCCAAACTGCATTGTTTCGGTGGCGTAAGACCACTATCACAAATCTCCTGGCAGAACACAGCTTCTTCTAAGCATCCACTTACTTCAGATGTAGGGCGGGGGCATCTCCTCCTCCCCACAGAACACATTTTCTTCTTAGTGTCAACTCACTTCATACGTCGTGGGGGGGCCAAGCCTCTTCCCCCTTTTTGGCTCCTGATCAGTTCAGTCCAGTCCTCAAAGGTCAGGTTTTTTTCCTCAGAGCAAGGTCGCTCTCCTTTTCTATACAGGTCTCTCATTGATGAAAAAGTCCTTTCGAGAACAACTTATTCTCTCCATGCTCGAGAACCGTAGCAACAGCACAGCAACYCATCCCATMTTCTCCTTACTGTGATCCTGGGTCTCCATTTTTCTTCCTACATCTCCTCACCGTCCTGCTCTGTTTTTCCCCAGTGCATGATACTAAAACTAAATACTAACAACCTAAACCTACATGGCGGCCTCCCCTATCTTTTGAATTCTTCTTAAGACAATACGTCATCACAGAGGTGTAACCAACCTGTGCAATTGGCCCAGGCCTGAGCAGCAGCCTGTCCATCAACCTCAGAGCCACAATTGGCTCTAAAACACAGGGGGTAGGGCTCCTTTTGCTGGAGAAGAAGGAGAAAGCTTCTAGAACATCCTCACAGAAGCCATCTTTGTGGTTTCTTTGTCCCATCCCCTCACCACCAAAAATTGGACCGAGTAAAACCATGACAAATATATATTAGTGAGATAACTCAATTTTTTAAATGCACATTCATTTTTATCTGTAATGAATAAGACAAAAAAATCTATATCAAATTGCAAGTAACAGCAAAAATGAAGTATTTAGCATTTGAAAGCAACAATTTTCTCAACTAGGAGAAAGCAAAATTGTCTTTTAAATATAGGAAATTTTGACCTGCTCAAAACTCAACACTTCACAAGAGAACATACATCCACAAGGCTTCTTGGGTGAAAATCAAGTATTCAAGCCTCAAAGCTTCCACCGGTTATAAACCTGAAAAATACTAATTTACCTGACAGATCTCAACACGCTGCAGCAGGATGCAAGCAGTCAGTTACACCTCCTTCTCAGTGCTTTGCAAAGACACATCTAGCCAAATTTTGTAAGGAAGAAATCATCATTACTGTGCTTTTGCAAACTGAGTGGCTCAGTCAAGCACAGAAATGGCCCTGAGCTCTGCTGAGCCCATAGCAGGAGCTCTGTTCATGCAGCAATGTTGCCAATGTCAACAAGCATACAGAGTTTAYAAAATATATTTAAACACATCTAAAACATTCCACAGCAATACCTGCCTTTAATCTCAAATCCTCAAGGGCTGATTTTTAAATCTGAGTTTATTCCAAAATCCCACAGCTTTTCATTGCCTATGGGGCAGAGACCTGAAGGGTATACACACTGCTATCTTGTGAGAGCACCACTAATGCAAGAAATTTTGTCACTGATATCAGAGCAAGGGAAATAACCAGCTGCTTAGAAAAAAGCTACTCTTTGTATGTTATGATTATTTGTTCCTAAATAGCAATTATGGCATGAAACATCTGGAAGTACCAGCAGCATGAGCATAAACCAACACAGTTTTGGTACTCTCCAAAAACACAGTTGCCAATGCAACACCATGGAAATGGCAATGCCTGCACCAGAGAGCAGCTAGGAAAGGCAGCAGTGCTTTAAAATAACATGTCATGAAACATGACATGAAACATGGGTAGAAACACCCCATCTACTTAAGATGTAAAAAGGTTTTTAACCATTATCAGGGTAAGAACATACTGCTTGCCTATTTGTGAAATTTTGGATCCAAGAACAAATTGCACTAAAGCACTTTTAAAGTAAAGCAGCAGAATATAATTTTATCTTCTTTCACACCAGAAGCAGAGCTTGAAGACTGGTGTGGATGCTGACATAGGCAGCTGTGGAAGTAAAGAAGATCTTCTGAGGGATGGGAATGAGCCTGTGTTTAAAGAACAAACTGCATTGAGAACACGCAATGGGCATGAAACACATCAAATGCCCAGTGTGTTTTTATGATTTTAGTGAGAGTCTGAATTAATGTACTGCAAGCCCATAGTGATTATTCATGTACTGCAAGCCCATAGTGAAATGAACATTGGAAAATGTTTATAATACTCCACAACAAGAAATACTTCAAAAGCTATTTTTCATCCTGAATTTTTTACTTGGATTATAGTGTCTCATCGTATGTCTGCAGACAAAAGATTACAGTCAACACAAGTCCAAAGTATTTTCATGGGTACAATGGTATTCACTAAACCATATGCTTCATCTTAGGATTACTGCCTTTGGCTGGCTACAACCCAACCCAACTCAACCTAATCAAATGTAACCTAACCTAACCTAAGCCAACCCAATGCAGCTCAACTCCTCCAATATGCCACTGGCACCATCCACCTTCTCCCTGGTCCTGGGGAAGCCACAAAAAAGGCACTTCCCCTTCATTTGTGTTCATAGGCTAATCCTGTGTAGGTTAAGAGGAAAAAAAATCTCAAGAATCCAGGTGCTGCCTCTGTAGTGCCACCTTTGATCCTATGGGAAACATAACCTCATCTCTCTCTAGTCCTCCCCTTCAGATGGCTGCCCCTGAAAGATGGTGGAAATGGGATGAGCAAATGGGCTAAGATGGGACTGCTGACCTGCTTTCCTGCTTCTGCTGGGCACCTACTTCAGAAGCTACCACCTGCCAAAAGAGATTCACCTCCTTACAGAAAGAGAGGCAAAACTGAAGAGCTCAAATCCAAGCGATTCTGAAAATCCCAGTTCAACC
Source organism: Malurus melanocephalus (assembly GCF_030028575.1). Lineage (NCBI taxonomy): Eukaryota > Metazoa > Chordata > Aves > Passeriformes > Maluridae > Malurus > Malurus melanocephalus. The sequence continues at coordinate 5,083,382 of NW_026623239.1, read as the reverse complement.
ACTCACCACATGCTGAGGTGTCTAACCTCCACAGACACCTCAACTCCTGACCTTAAAGCCTATACCTTACAATGGTATCACTTCTGTATATGCTCAGAAACACATCAGGATTGACTGTGCAAATACTTCCATGGGTCTCAGGCAGATAGAGTGTTTCCCTGTGCTCCTTTCCCCTTGCCCTGTAATGCTGAGTAGGTGTGCAAGCCCCAGTATTTTCCCTCCTTCCTGCAGTTTCATTTCACTCGAATCCCCTCCTACTCCTTGCCTGTTTTTCATCCACCGAGACACCTGTTTCTCCAAACCACCTATTTTGTCAGGACATCCACTTTTGAATCCCTCTTCCACAGCTTGTTCACAGTGAAGCTGTTCTTGAACTCAAGCCCAGTGCCTGGCCTTGATCTTTTTGCATCTCATCCACACACTGATCACAGCTGTCTTTTTGTCATGACCCACCAACTTCTGCCTTTTTCTGACTTTGCTTCAGCCACTTCAGCAAGACCTCCTCTACCTCATTGCTAGTGCACCCATCCAATTTCTCCTGACAAACACCTTTGTCTTTTAGTTGCTGGCATCAAACACATCATCATTCTCCATGTTTTCCTCTTTCTTAGCAGCAGAAGAAAGTCCTAAGTCTGACTCTGGAAAGTATTTTAAAAAGCTGAACACACAATGCCAMCCAGGTGTAGTGGTGAGAGCAGAAAAAGAGGACACATTTGTGAAAATGCAGTTGCCCTACTCTGCATGATCAGAAAAGTGAGGTGTTTATCTCCTAGGTGAGATTGATGATTTCATGGGAAGTGCAAGGCATTTTCTTAGTGACTTGACGGAAAGGTAATATATCTGAGTTTGTAAAATGCCATGGAAGATGAAGCTGCACCACCAGAACACAAACACCAAGTAACAAAAGGAGTTTAAAAATCAGGTTTTGGGAGTAACTAACAGACTCCCTTAAGTCTGATAAAATTACAGTTACGTCAAGTAAGTATAAAAAGATTTCTGGAAAAAATAAATAAAAATTTGGAGATTTGAGGTGTGAATAACCCTTGTGCACTTGCATAAATTACTTGCAAGTAATTTATGGCTAATCCATGCCAGATAAATTTTTCTCATTTCTATTACACCAACTGTTGTCTATATATGTACACATATTCCATCCCCTCCATCCCGTGCATTTAGGACTTATATGATCCACTTCTAGGGATCTGCATAGCCATATTAATGAGAAAAATGGCAAGAAGACAGGGGTGATTCACCAGTGAATTTACACCAATATAGTGAGGGTTAACTTTCTTTTATTAGTWTGACCTTTGTTGGCTGTTGTTAATGAACATTCTTGAAGAAGGCAAGTGACTGAACCCAGATGGTGGAATTTTATCGACAATGATCATTGTTGTGGGTCAAGTATGCCTGTGCTGCAATCATAAAATTAATAACCTCTACAACAACAGCTTTACACATGGCTATCTCAAAAGAATGCCACTTGTGTAACTCACAACCTTTGGATATGTTATTTATAATTTATACCCAATTTGAAGTGCAAAGATTTTTCTCTCCCACAAGTCATGGTAATCAATACAGGTCTGCACCTATTACAGCCTGATGAGGTGAAGTGTGTGGCAAGGACCAGCTGCACCAGGCAAACAACACAGCTCATAAACATGGCTTTACAAAAGAGATCTCCAGCGGCCATTTCCCACACCTACTCTGTGAGAGCGAATAAAGGAGGAAATAATTCTGTTTAGGGGTACCATCCCTGCTTAGTGTCGCAAACTAAATTAATTGTGCATTCACCTCAGAACTGCTCAGAAACCTGAGGGATCCTGGCATGCCACATGGATTTTAGGCTTCTGCACCCTAATTCATAACACATCAAACTCAATGCAGGATACTATGAAGCCCCTATATCATGGAAACTGGTAATTTAAGACTAAACACTAATTCACAAAGATTTTGCAGATGTGAGTTACACTGAATTTAACTAAGCTTAATAATATCGCACCTCCTGTGACTTAACCTCAGAGATGTCACTTGAGTGACTGTTTGAAATTAATGATCATAAAGCTGCATTTCATTCCCTGCTTAACCCTCCTCGTTACAGCAGACGGCAGCTCTGCCTGGAAGTGCTCAGTGCGYGTGCCTTGCTTCCTACCTCTTCTGAACAACGCCACCCAAAATCAGTCACAAGTGATGCTCAGGATGCAAGGGCAGCAAGCCAGTCATGCAGCAGAGAGTTCAAGACAGGCATCAGGTGGGGGAGGCAGTGAAGTGAGGCRCAGGCAGAGCAAAGCCGAAGGCAGCCGTACAGCAGATGAGATGAGAAGGCATGTTGTGTGCTGGCATGCGCTGACCTCTGCCAACAGCTCTCCTGACATCCCTGTCTATGCGAGTCAGACATGAACATCAGTGTGGGAGGTGGGTCTGCCAACAGTAGGAGGGAGAACTCAAAAGTCTGGGATGAACGTGAAGAGAAATATTAAATTCATATAAAGAAAAAAAACCCACCCCAACCAAACAAATCCTTAAGAGCCGAGGGTGGTCAGTGTGTGTGACTGGTGGGGCCCCATTGCTGAGATCTGGCTGGAAAAAGCTCGGCGGGACCCAGGAGTCAGTGGGATGAGAACAGATAGGGGTTTCTCCCTGAGGGAGAAACTCAGATCATGTTCTGCTTTGCAGCCACTGGAAAAACAAACAAGGACAGAAAACAATCCTAAAATCAGGGTCTTTCTGCTAATACAGTTTTAAACATCCAGTTGCAGAGCAGCAAAATTCTAGCCATTCCATTTAAATGCTACACTAACTAATAAGCTTCATTTGGGAGACCAGATTTATTTCAAATCAGGGACTTTGCTAGTACCCTTTAAAAAACAATACAATGAACAATATCAAGCTCCAAAGCTGTATCTTTAAGTTGACACAGTCACTTCAATGTTGAAGAAACAATTTATGATTTCCCCACTCACCAGAGGAAAAATAAAAATCCAAACATGCAAAGAGAGAAAACAATGAAGCTTAATGACCTCCATGTATTTCCACATGCAATTTTCACTTCAAAATAAAATCCTGCTCTAATAATTGATCTTTCCAAGAGTTCTCTTCCAGCAGAACCAGTGCTGCTGAGACAGACTGGGGAAAAATCAAGCAAGATTTCTTGTGTTATGGTAGAGATTTTTTGCCAAGCATTTAGTAGGTTCTGAAGAAAACTTTACTCTCTTCCAGCCAGAAAGATGGTTAAACCTTGGGAGCTGGGGAAGAAAACAAAAAGTGCCAGGAAAGTCTATCTGAAAATGTAAACCAGCTGAAATATTTAAATAAGTTTCAAAATTTGGTGGTTCAAATTATTTTCTTTTCCTTGTACCAAGAACCTCAGCTTTGTTTTTTCATAAAATTAGGACAAAATAAAAAGAAATTGTCAAGGTAGCTTTTCTCTGAAGAATCAATGAACTGGAGTTACATAATCTTGTATGAAAATTATCCGTTATTGCTACAGTTGGCCTACAAATATTACATTAAAAAGGCAAGAAGAAAATCATGTAAGTACATTTGGGAAATTCTTTCATTGATGGCCCATGCACATCTCGTAATACTTTTTGCTCTATTTTGGTTTAATTTGTCTGAACCACCATAGGCTGATTTTTTCAAACAAATTTAAAGCAAACTCTTGACGTATAAGGAAAAAGACTTCCTCGTGAAAAGCGGGATTGAGATAGGAGCTGAAATTTGTCTAAATAAGAGCTATATCACTATGCACAAATGCACAGGAAAGTACATTTCGACAGTCACTGCTCATAAAATCTTGCAATGAGTTAGCATGAAAACTGTCTCCTGTAGAGGGAAGTTAGAGAAGAGCTCATATATGAACACTTGAGGAAAACCCACACTGCGGCTGGAGCATTCCCTGTTAAGTCTGAGGAAAATGAAACATTACAACCACAAAACACTGCCATACAAAACTAAGAAAACATTTATTTTTTCACTCTGTTGTGAAAAGTGAAAGGTCTATGAGTGACTAAAAAGCAAAGACCTTGGAGTCAACAACATCCCCATCTGTTTTGCCATGCTTTACAGTTCCAGAATAATATAAACACTTCACATCAGTGTCTCTGCAGCCACGATTGTTAATTTCCACAGGAAGCAAATGAAGTTTTACAGTGCAAATATTCCTCATTTTCATGGACTTCAGAAGTGATTTTCCAGGTTTGCATTCAGACTCACTGAAGGCCTACAGGATTCCCTCTGAGGAAAGACTGCTAATTGAGGGGACAGAATATTGTAAATAGAGGGTTTGCTCTTCTTTGTGAAGCTGGGGAAAGTAGCAGCCAGGCAGCTCAGGAAACTTCGTGCCATGCTGAGGTCTGTGCATCTGGACAAATGAAATGGGAGAAGGGGTAGAAATAGTCTGGGAAGAATGGGTATGGTAGAGAAGATTTACCCCTTTTTCCTGCAAAGAACTTACACCCCAAGGCAAACCGGCTTTCATGCCAAAATGTGTTCAGCAAAATAAGACTGCAAGAGCATCTCCTCTGCAGCTGCAAGAGGAGCAATGAAGCCTGCTCACCAGGATCATGCCTTCTGCAGCTGCAGAAACTTTCACAGAGCTTTGGTGTGAAGGACACCCTGCCCCATGCTGCACACCGACAAGGTGCTCCCGCTCTTTCACAGGAAGAGAAGTAGGGCATGTAAATCCACAGTCCTTGTGGTGGAAATGCATCCCATCCACTACCATGGCAATAGCTGGAAACATCAGGACTTGTCCTATAAACCTAGGTGCAAGGGCACTGGTGAGAAACATCTTGCTACTGGTCTAAATTAAGAATAACCTCATCTGCCATTAATTTTCATATTTTCTGCCCAGGCGATACTAAAGATGCACCTTGAAGGAATCCTATTGCTCAACTTGCACAATGCTGATTGGGCTGTACTTCTAATGTGCATGCAAGTACATAAATTATGTTTCAGAAAAAAAGAGATTCAGTAAAAAAACCCCACCAAATCCCACAACAAAACTAATAGAATAAATCTGTGGCAGGCATGCTTAACCAATCAACTAGTTGCGACAGCTTTGGTATGGTCTGAAAAGTGCTGAAACCAAATGTTTCCTTATAACATCCCTTACTTAAGGTGGGTTTCTGAAATACGGAAAGAAGATTATTTTTAATTGAATTTAGTATCCCAAATGGATCACAGAGAAATTCCTTTGTGTATAATGACTTTTGTGTATAATGCAAGTAAGTCCTCTGTAGTTTGGGTTCTTAATAGTTCCCTTTACAAAAACTTGTTTATAAATTTTGCCATGCTAAGTATTTGGGATGAGAATTCCCATGCTCTGTCTCTGCCTTAGGCTGATTGCTATTATTTTTTTGTTTTCTAGTGACAGGATTTAGTCACTTCAGGAAATAAGATTGAGGGAAAACATATTTTGCCCCTGTTGGGAGGAATAAAAAACCGAACAAACAAGAAAAGAAACAAAAGGTCTTACAAGAATTTTACTGAGCAGCTCCTATGTCTCTGCTCTTCATAGCAACAGTTTGAAATTTGGAAAGTAAGGTTCCTGTTGTCCTTTTGCAGTTCCCATGAAAAAAAACAGCAAGCTTTCTGCCTAGTCATAAGCCTTTGAAAAATTTCATTTGCACATGTTCAGCACATAGTCCCCAGAATCTGGAAGTCTAAGCGGCCAAAGATTCATCTAAAGATGCTGTTTGCAATGGACAAACTCCAACCCAGAGAAGACAGGGCTAAGCCAGACTTTTTTTTTGTCTCTGCTGCTCCCAGATGTTGCAGTATATTGTGGCATCAGGCACAGGAACTAAGTGCAGGCAGCCCTCTGTCCTGGACTCTAAATGCTAGGAGAAAAAGGGGAGAAGGGGGGAAAAAAGAAGCCTAATGTAAATAGAGAGGAGAACACTCTGGGGGCAGAGAGATGAATGAATCGGGACAGGAGATTGACTGTGTAAAAAGATCAAAGAGAAGTGGCATAGGAACACCAAGGAAGGTGAAGGAAACACACCTGCAGGAGAAGGAAAGACCTTGAAAAGCAGGGAATTGGCTGTAAAAAGAGGTTAGAAGGCAGAGATGAGTGACAGCAGACAGTCTGGACACAGCAGAGACAAGAGAGCAGACATGGAAAGGAGGAGAGGCTCAGCGGGACATGACTTTCCAAACTAGTTAAGAGCTGCCTTGTGGAAGACTCATTCTCTCCAGGCAAAGACAAAACTGTCAGTGCTTCATTCTTCCTTGGCTGTGGTTCACTGAGAAGGTGAAAATCTACTGCACTAACACTCTCAGCAACTTTACCTCACTTCACCAGTCCGTGTGTCTGAGCCCAAACTCCCTATCCGAAATTTCCACCTCTGCAACTGACCTGCAGCCATGGAATATCACATGATAAAATTGCCTTTCCTCATTGTATTKTGGTTGAAGAAAACAAATTACACATAGAAAACTGTATTAGGAGAATATTTGAAGCGTGCATGCTGAAGGGACAAGTTAAGGACATTCAGTTTAGTCAAAGTCAAACTGGTTCAGGCAAAACTGAAGAGGACTGGTGGTTACTGCTGCTGCTCTGGTTGCTGCTCTGGTACAGCTTGTGCCGACCTTGCAGAGAGCGTTATGCTGCCCTTGAGGATCACTTGTGCATTTTTCCACCAGACGCCTCTGTTGACCTGCAGCTATTGCGTGGGAGTAGAGAGAGCTAGTCCAAACAGATGAGGCTTTTGCAGCAAAATGTGAAGTAATTTTATTTCAACGTGGTACAATCAGTAAATGAAGGAGAATGTAACACAGTTAGGTGTGTTCCACACTCCACAGACTGACTCTGTGACAGACAGTCCACAGAGTGACTCCAGAACGAGTCTTCCACCCAGGAAACTCCTGTTGTACTTCTATGAAATGTGTATTGGCTATTACATGGGCAGTGAAAGAAATTAGGTGTTTCGAAAAATCCCCAGGTATTTAAAAAAAAAAAAAAAAAAAAAAAAAAAAAGGTTATTTAAGAAAATATCAATAAGGATAATGCTATTAATGGAAAAAAACTTCACAAAGCCCCAAGCTCCAAGCAGGATTTTTTTGAGCATCTGTAGGTAGCAGTCTCACTGCAAGCTGTGATCTTTTACCACAGTTCACAGCTGAGCTGACTCTCTAATCTTTGCTAGTGGAAAGACACACCTCATGTGGTTTCTTACATCCAACATTTCCAGGTCACCTAAATTCCCAGTAGCCAAAGAAGGGCAAAACTTCCCCTAATGGTCAGTCTAATATTTTTATCTTAATCTATGCAATGATAACTGCTATTTTAACCTGAAAGTGTAGTTGCATTATGTAGCTGTGATTGCTGTAAAGAGTAAGAGGTAATACAGAAACAACAGTTATAGAAAAACATACGAGATACACAAGAAGGAAACTGAAAGCCATAAAACAACACAACTGAAAGCTTTATGTTTCTATTATTTCAGTCTTTCCTGAGATGATGACCGACAGTAATTTGACGACATCATGGATCCCTTAACTATACTGAGTGCAGCAACAGGACCCTTTGCTGCAAACATGCAAACGAAGTGACGTTGGTTTCATACCAGTCTGTTATTCTGCTTTCCTTTCTGTCCAACATAAACCTTGTCCAAGCTAGAACAACTGCTTTGCAAGCCAAACTGTAACTTTTTCCTAGGGTAATTTACGGTCCACAAAAAATTCCTGATACACTAGCTTCTAAATTAGCAAAGGAGCTGAGTAATATTGGAGATGGGTTGAATGGACAATTCCAAGCGACATCACAGGTTGGCTTGGTCTGGGGATGCACAAGCCCCATGGTTCTCCAAATCTAGTGGTACAAGAAAGGATCTGTGGAACTGCACTCTTCAGGGGTCAAACTGCCTTTGAAGAACACAACATAGGCAGGACCACGAAAGTATGAAGCATAAAATGTTTCTACCTTGCCATTGTTTGCTCTATAATGAGCTTCAGCTGGTCTGTAACTTCTAACATAAGTCGATCAAAAGTTTGAAAGCTTCATATATTGCTGGAGCCAAGAATGGCTGGTCACTAAAAGCAGTATTGTTCTGTAACCACATCACATGCATTGGTAGACTCATTCCTGAAGTTTGCTTCCATGGCTTTAGATACAATTACTTACTTTTTTGACATTTGGTTAACAGAACAGTGATAAAGAAAATGAGCAAATGAAAAAAAACAGTATGCAGAATCATGCAAGAGATCATAAATGGCAGATTTAGTATCAGCATTGGCAGTTTTGATAATTATCTTACAGGAGAGAACACTGCATMCAAATTTTTACTTTGTATGACGTAAGATGCTATGACATGTATGAGTTACTTGTTTTGGAATGACAGCCATGCACTGTTTCTTTCCCTGCTTCCGCTGCTAGCACATACATTTCTGTGTTAATATGATAGTATTCTTTGAATGAGATAAAACGGAAGGATGACTTAGCCACAGGCCACTGAAACTACCTCTGAAACAAGCTGAATCAATTACTCCCCCAAAACAATTTAATTGATCAATTTCAAATACAGGAAATCCGCTGAGTCCAGTCAAGTCATACAAGGCTCAGCTTCAAAAGCAGATACCTAATGCTCATACAAAACATGTAACAAGCCTGGTAAATTATGAAAGCATTAATATGCCAGAAGAGGAAATCACCCTATAAACATTCACATTCAGTACCAGATTTGCAGCAATTACACTGCTCATGCAACATGTTACCATTTAGATAAAACAACACATGTTGCACACTCTTATCCATGTTTTATGGCCAATATATTTTACCAACTATTGTTTGTTGCTCTGTTTACTAGAGCCATATCACACCATTGATCCTGGACTTGGCAATGACAGATGTTGCTATACATACTCACAGCAGGATTTTTTGCTTAGCACCACAGGATGCTCTATCTTGGCTCTTTGCAGTACACAAACTGATAATGCAAAAATACCAGTTCTTAGTGGCTATGAAAAGACATAATGTTATAGCACCCTGATTTATTTCAGCAGAAACTCTTAACCCATTAATTTACTGGTACCTTTTTAATTTCCTAATACAACAGGGAAGAAAATGCTGTCTCCTCCAGCAGGGCTTATGTGCAGATGTCCAAACAATCAGTGCTCTGGTGTGCATCAGCCTCTCAACTATTGATCAAAATTTTCAAATTACTCATCAGATTATCAGGACAAGAACTCTTCTACTCCCTTTCTCTTGAATGCAAACTGGGCACTAGCACAAACATTTTTCTCTTAAAATAGCAATATCCCATCTGTTTAACTCTCTAAAGTGATAAACTCAGCACTAACCCATTACAGAATGTCAAATGTGTGTAAGATATGAATTAGTTTGTTGAACAAATCACTGGGCTTTACCAATATTTTTGGGTTTTTCAAGTTCCTCCTCTGCAAATATCTACCCCCCAAAACTGAAGCAATGTCATTAAACATAGAAGACTAACTGGCATGTTTCTCAGGGATTAGGCAGGTAACAGTGAGTTTTCTTCAAAGAAAACTGATTTAAGTTTGATTTAAAGACTATCTTAATGTGGATAAAGTGTGGGAACAAGAGTGTGAAAAATCTGAAGCCAGAATAAAAGTAAGACTAAAAGAATTTAGCTTTTCACTTTTTAAAAATAAATACTTGGGGGAAAAAAAGTGTTTCATTTTGTAAAATTGACAACTTTGAAATCCATACAGGCCCTCTTATACCCTCTTCAAAGAAAATAAAGATGGATCATTGTGCAAGCAGCAAAATAAATTTCTGCTGTGGCACTTTTGCTAAGAGGAATATTTGAGTTATGAATGAAATTATGAAAACTTGGCACTTTCACAAAGCCTCATTAACAAAAAATATACTGCACATCAGGTAGCAGTGCTTAAACCCACTGCTATTTGCCTTCCTTTACACATGGCATGGTTCACAACTCTAGAGTCATGGGGATCAAATGTCCAATTGATGCCTTGGGATCTGTGTCCATCACTTGGAAGCTTGAAGTTATGGGGCATGATATTGCATGATGAAGATATTCCCCTTCAGACTTATCTGTTTTCTTTCATGACATCAAAAACTAAACCCACCAAAATTCTTGAACAGTTATTTCATGTCTCTGATTCATTTAGAAGGAAGAGGCCAAAGTCAAGCTTGATGAGCCAAACCCCAATTGGAATCCTTGATGATATTACAGATATATGTAGCTTAACATTATTTCAGTGTGTCACACTGTCACAAAGGGGCATTCTAAGTAATAAGGTTGTATGCTGAATTATCAAAGATTCATGTAGTAATGTACCAACATCCTTTATATAAAGATAATCAAATTTGAAATAACTGACATGTCACCTTGAGGAGAAATTTGATTTATTATTTGCAAAGTAATCCAGAAAACAGTGAGATGAGCTGTAAGAATTACTTACGCTGACTTCAGGACATTAGTTTTTGTTGTTGCTTTTCTGCCTGCCCTAAATAATAACAAACAGAACTTTGTGCTGTTGAGTGAAGGTGAAAAGTGGTTTCTTAGAAGTGTGTGGCTGTACAAGGGTTGTTTGTTTGCCTTTAATAAATGATATGTGACAGAGAGCACAAGATGGTGGGAAGGCAGCTTTCTTCATTGCAATGATCCCATACTCGATGGGGAATGTTGCCAAAAGTCACATCAGTTCATGAACTTCCTTGCTTGTTTCTGCGGGGCAGGACCTGCTTCAGTGAGACTAGATATAGTGCAAGTAGCATGCACGTTTTCAAATGTTACTCAGTTTAAGTGCATACATGTCGTGGCTTGAACTGGGCCAAAAGCCAAAGAACCCATGGCGTTCCCTCACCCCTCACCAGAGAGGAAGAAGGGAGAGCAAAAGTCCAATTAACATGAAAATTTATGGCTTTTAGATAAGATAACATAACATAATTGAGAGAAAGATATGAATATACTCCAGAAAATGGTCAGACAGGCTGAAAAACTTAAGTTGCAAAATAGATTTATATTAAGGACTACTAAAAAACTACTGCACCAGGGAGGGGAGCAGAGATAGGGAAAAATTTACAAGAAGAGGAAAAAAAAAAACCTGGACATTTTAAGACACCTGTTATTCTTTCTGGGAACCTGGCTCTCTCCCAGGTCGCCCCTCTCCACCACCCTGCCAAGGCTTCCCCATGCAAAGGGGAGCAGGGATGAAAGTCTAACATAGATCAGACTACTCATTATCGTCTAGCATCATAGGAGAAGAGTCCTTACAGCTCCAAGCAGTGGGAGTTCTTTTCCCAAGAAACAGTCAATGTATAACTGCTGATGGCATGGGATTCTTTTTCTTTACCTCGTAGGAGAAAGGAAAACAGTTCTCCAAGGCCGACTGCGTTATTTTGGCAGCCTAAGGCCACTATCACAAATCTCCTGGCAGAATACAGTTTCTTCTTCTAAGCATCCACTTGCTTC